>NW_027211078.1:10000-67500 GCF_029030835.1 Brachyistius frenatus
TAATGTTTGCTAATGTTAGTTCATGTTTGCTAATGTTAGTTCATGTTAGTTCATGTTTGCTAATGCTAGTTAATTTTTGCTAATGCTAGTTCATGTTTGCTAATGTTATTTAATGTTTGCTCATATTAGTTCATATTTGCTAATATCTGCTAATGCCAGTTAAAACTTCTCATCTTGTAGGCTGTACAGAAGCTGAACTAATCAGAAGTTAGGATAGCCAGAAGCTAAGCTAGTCAGAAGCTAGGCTAGTCAGAAGTTAAGTGAATCATCTTCTATACTAGCTATGTTAGTCAGAAGCTAAGCTACCGCTACATAGCATCGACAGAGAGCTGTAATAACGGGTGCAGCTTGTTTCTGTGTTGCTCAACACTGTAACCCACTGTAAACTTTCGGAGCTCAAACAGCTGCCGGGTTTGTTGTGGAGGCTAATCTGTTAGCATCGAGAAAAACAGAAAAAAAAAAAAACTAAATCAAACCTGGTTTCAAAATAAAAATTAAGGTTACTGCACTGGAAGCACAATGTGCTTTCAAAATAAAATCCTGTGTTGTGGTAACCTTTATTAAAAGGTCAGAGGACTAATGAAACTGGTTTCATTCATCTCAAAGCACCTGAAACAGGATCAGAAGAACAGAAGCAACAATACAGACGTTCACTCAGAAAAACTTAGTTTTAAAGTTCAGTGGAGTTTGGACCAACAAAGAACTTGTCTACAGGTGAGGACGACCTGAGGACAACTGTCTCTGAGAGGACACCTGTCTCTGAGAGGACAACTGTCACCTGTCTCTGAGAGGACATCTGTCTCCTGTCTCTGAGAGGATATCTGTCTCCTGTCTCTGAGAGGATATCTGTCTCCTGTCTCTGAGAGGATATCTGTCTCTTGTCTCTGAGAGGGCATCTGTCTCCTGTCTCCGAGAGGATATCTGTCTCCTGTCTCTGAGAGGTCGTTCAATGATAAAGTGATCAGGTTAATGCATGATGTTCAGACCAACGTCTCCCCTTGCTGGACAAACAGCTGAACTGCAGACTGACACATACATCTAGTGGAGTACTGTAAGTATATATAGTGTAGTACTATAAGTACCTCCAGTGTAGTACTGTAAGTATATATAGCGTAGTACTGTAAGTAACTCTAGTGTAGTATTGTAAGTATATATAGCGTAGTACTGTAAGTAACTCTAGTGTAGTACTGTAGCATAGTACTGTAAGTACCTCCAGTGTAGTACTGTAAGTATATATAGCGTAGTACTGTAAGTACCTCTAGTGTAGTACTATAAGTATATATAACATAGTACGTTAACTCAGTACATGTTTGAGGTACTTCTACTTTACATAAAACGATGAAGATGAGCAGCAGAAGAAAAGAAACGAGCGCTGTGATTGGTCGACCTGTGCTGATTGGTTGGTCAGTCCGGTTCCTTCCAGGTCCAGCACCTCCAGGGTTCTGCTGGACGCCACGGCAACCGCCAGCATCCCCGCGATCTGATCACCTGCAGACAGAACAATAAGAACCAGGGAAATAAGAACCAGAACAATAAGAACCAAGACAATAAGAACCAGAACAATAAGAAATAGGGCAATAAGAACCAGAACAATAACAACCAGGACAATAAGAACCAGGACAATAAGAACCAGGACACCAAGAACCAGAACAATAAGAACCAGGACACTAAGAACCAGGATACCAAGAACCAGAACAATAAGAACCAGGACACTAAGAACCAGGACAATAAGAACCAGAACAATTAGAACCAGGACGATAAGAACCAGGAAAATAAGAACCAGGACAACAAGAACCAGAACAATAAAAACCAGGACAATAAGAACTAGGGCAATAAGAACCAGAACAATAAAAACCAGGACAATAACAACCAGGACAATAACAACAGGGAACAATAAGAACTAGGACAACAAGAACCAGAACAATAAGAACTAGGGCAATAAGAACCAGAACAATAACAACCAGGACAATAACAACAGGGAACAATAAGAACCAGGACAACAAGAACCAGAACAATAAGAACCAGGACAATAGGAACCAGGACACCAAGAACCAGAACAATAAGAACCAGGACAATAAGAACCAGAACAATTAAAACCAGGATAATAAGAACCAGGACAATAAGAACCAGAACCATGTTGTGTCATTGTGTTGCTGATATCATTGTATTGTGTTTTTATTGTGTTGTTATTGTTGTGTTCTAATTGTGTTGGTGTTTTAATAGTGTTTCTGTTGTTATTGTGTTGTTGTGTTCATGTTGTCATGTTTTTATAGTGTTGTTATTGTGTTGCTCTGTTCATATTGTTGCTGTTATTGCATTGTTGTTGCTGCTGTTGTTGTTGCTGCTGCTGTTGTAATTGTTATTGTGTTGTTGTTGTTGTTGTTGTTGTGTTGTTACCCAGGGGGTTGTAGTCCAGGTTGAGCACCCGGAGCTGTGAGCTGTGAGCCACAGCGATGGAGAGTCGAGCCCAGCCTTTGGAGCTGATTCCTGGGTTGGCGCTGAGAGTCAACTCCCTCAGACCTGCACACAGAAACACAAACGCTGCAGGTGTGGTTCCCTCGAATGTGAAGAGTTAAATCTCCCAGAATCCTTTGCTGTGTGCTGACAGCAGCACGTCTATTGAATTCAGGTCATATGAGCCTGAAATAACAAAATCCCAGGAGACCAAACGTCCTCTGACTGCTGGTCCCTTTAATCATGAAATTATTTAATGGACCTCTGAATGAGACTTTTCCTGAACATCAGTGCGAGCTGAGCAGGTCTCGGAGCGCTTTCACCTGAGGTGTCGTGTGCAGCTGTTATGGGGTTGTTTAAGTGTTCCGTGTTGGAGGCGTTGCTAGTTGTTCTTCAAGTGGTTGCTAAGGTGATCTGGGCAGTTGCTGTTGCTAGGGAGGTCCCAGGATGTTTGGGAAAGTTGTAGGAGCTACAAGTGTGAGTTTGGTTGGATTCTCTGTAACGTGGATGTTGCCAAGTGCTGCTGTTCAGACACCGGTTTGGGTGGTGGCAGGTAGCTGCTGAGTACCGATGTTGAGGGGCTTGGTTAAGTTTTCAGGATGGTTGTTAGGAGTAACCAGTAACCACGGTTACCGTGCCAGGTGGTAGGGGGATCTTTACATATTATGGCTAAGATCTAAGCAGGGTGGTCGTTACAGTATTCAGGGTGGTTGTTATGGTGTACCAGGATGTTACCATGACATTATGAGGTGGTTTCCATGTGGTTGCTGTTGCTGGGATCATATCAGTGGGTTACTAGGTCGTTTTGGGTGGTTGCTATGGTGTTACGGGACATTGCGGTATTACTAGGTGGTTACCAACTCAGTCCAAGCAGTTTCTACTGTAGGTATGCAACGCATGGTAGATATGATGTTACAAAGGTGTTTAAAGTGCACGGAACTGGGTGGGGTGGTTGCTAAGATGTTTAGAGAGGTTGCCATGGTGGTTGCCAGGGTCTCCAGTAGGTTACTATGGTGTTAGAAATTGGTTCTAGGATGTTTGTGGTGGTTGTTCTCCTGGTGACCACGGTGGGTTCAGTTGGTCTTAAGGGTGTTCCAGGAGCTAGTTATGTTACTAGTTGGTTCCTATGTGGTTACCAAGGTAACCAACATATTGTAGGGGCTCCTGATCTCTGAGGTTTTACTTCCTGTAGCTGGCGGTTCACACGTCAGGTGTAAACCAGGTGTTCGTTACCTGACTTGGCTCCGTCCGGCGGCAGCATCCCACAGATCAGACCCAGAGCCTCGTCTCCCAGCATGCAGTCTCCCAGATCCAGACAGACCAGCGCCGGGTGGGTGGACAGGGCCGAGTTCAAGGTCACCAGGCCGGCATCCAACAGGGGACTGCCATGGAGACTGGAGGGGCGGGTACAGAGTCTTACAAACCAATCACATTGTTTGTCGCGTGGTCACCACAGATCTGAGTGGCTCTGGTGACCTCCGACCTGTCCGAAGGCAGGTCACCTGAACCATCAGGATCCGTCGTCACCTGTCACTCGCATCAAGAGCCAATCACAGTCTACTCACAACAGGGTCTGCAGAGAGCGGTTGGTCTTCAGGGCGTCGGCCAGGTGTCGCGTCCTGCTGATGCTGGAGACGACGCCCAGGTTGAGGTTGAGCTGAGCCAGCGAGCGCGAATCAGCGACGCTGTGGCAGACGCGTCCGAAGTCGCGATCGGAGAGCTGGCAGCCGCGGACGGACAGCAGCCGGACGCTGTCCTCCTTCAGGCTCTCGCAGATGTCCTGGACTTCGGCTGCCGACAGCAGCTCCCCGGTGATCTGGATGGAGGCCGGCAGCATGGCGGGCGGTGCTGGGAGCGCTGGGAGCACCGGGACACCTGCAGGGACAACCGGACCTCACTACGGTCTACTGAACCACGTCAAACAGAAACCAGTCTGACCTCTGCTGGTGGGGGCGGGTACTGCACTGAGGAGAGCCTACTGGGTCCTTGGTGTCAGGTGACGTCAGCCCCTGTAACCCGACACCATCCCCTCAGGTTTAGTTTGTTTTACCTAATTTTATTCTTTCATATTTGAAAGAAATAAGTTTCAGTAAATTAGTAAAAATACAGAACTAATCAATTCTGATTGTTATTGATTCCCATGTGATTGTGTGTTGATCAGAAGTTCATCCTCAGACTTTGAACCCCTGATCAGACTCATCAATAAAAACATCTGAACTTATCGATCAGGAGATCCGGAGTCTTTGTTCAGCCTAAAACCAAACTGATCAGTAAATGATCGATCAGGTGGATCAGCTGATCAGGTTCAGATGAGAAACAGATCATCAATGACGACAAGTTAAAACACCCACCAGAACTAATCAATAATCAATATATCTGAGGTATCAGCTGATCAGCTCTGTGACAGGGCAGCAATGAGGCGACCAATTAACCTGATAAGTGATCGATCAGCTCACGCGGGGAGGGTCGGGTCTGTCACACGCTGATGTCATCATTAGCTGATCCCGCCGCAGGCCGGTTCTGATCCACCCCAGCGGACATCAGAGCCGATCGATCCGAGTATCGATTGATCGGGTTGATCAGCAGCGCAGCGTCGGTGTCCTGCAGCCGGGCAGCAGGTCGGTCTGTCGGTCGGTGGGAGCTCCGTGAGTCCCGGTGTGTTTCTGCAGGTGACCGTTACTATGATACACAGAGAGAGGAGGCAGGAGAGAGGGCTCACTCTAACCCGTTTCCTGGAACCAACAGACTGCACGGTCACACAGGTGGGAATGATGATAATGATGATAATAACAACAATAATGATAATAATTATCATCATAATTTATCATTTATTCACGTATTTTAAAACCTTAACATCAATAAATAAAAAATTACACAATAAAGACTTTGATATTTGAATATGGTTTAAATATAATCAGTTTGAAGAGCAGAAACAAACAGCTCTGACTATAAAAAAATACATGTTGTAACATTCTTACTTATCTGTATTTTCAAAATAAGATTTACATTAGAATATGTCTAACATAGTTATTTACATTTATTTCATTCATTTATTCATAAACATGTTTCTTTGCTAACTTTTTTGTCTTTTGTCTGATTTTATACTTTTCTTATCATTTTCATGCTCTTATTTGTATGTATTTATGTAAATACAGACGTTACAGAATAATTAATGGAATATAAACTCTGTGGACTTCAGAATATTTTGTTTAAAAAAAATGTGCAATAGAATTTAAATGTTGGTCAGAGTTAAATCTCCTCTTTAATAGACGATCTTTAACATTGTTACGTCACTTCCTGCAGGTATTTAATCCTCTTTGGTGTGCGTCGTCATGGAAACAAAAAATCACGTGTTTGTTCTTTAATTAAAAATTCTATTGATTATTATCGCATGATTATCACTGATCGATCAGCTGATTGTCACAATAATAACACCCAATTTGATCCGATCACCTGTTACAACTTCCGGTGTTGAACTTCAGATTTAAAGCCTCGGATCGATGGCCAGGATGGAACCAGAGGAAATGCGCCACCTGCTGGACGAACATGAACGGAACCGTTGACTGACCTGATGAGACATAAAACATGTATGTTCAGACTGCTGATGACGTCATCAGATCGGATGTCCTTTCAGAATAAACCTCCGGATAAAACAGTTCAGAAGTCCCCTGAGAATCTGTCTGATTTAAAATGTTTACAGTATCACAGTGACCAGGGATGATTACCCATGATGCACTCCAGACAGGAGCTGCACGCACACATTCCGGCTCGGTTCTTTTCTTTCTCTTTTTAAATCACGGTTCTGTTCGTGGTTCTGTTCGTGGTTCTGTTCGTGGTTCTGTTCGTGGTTCTGTGAGAAACAGCTCAACTCCGACAGAATTACTGTCAGGTGCTTTTCTGCGTGAACGCTGGTTCTTCTTCTTTTGTTTTAATGGCAGGTGTTATGAGTGTTTTTAAGGTGCACTTAGCGCCACCTACTGTTCTGGAGTCTGGACCTCCTGAAATATGAAGGCGGATTGAGTCTATATTTCTATTTGGTGATCAAATTAACCGGAAATAGAAATGATCGATGAATTTAAGTTTATTACATTTAATTTAATCCAAAACAAACTATTTTAATATTTCATGTCTGAAATATTGAAAAATTTAAATCGTGAAAATTTAAAATAAAATTAGTTGGCGTCAGATTTGAGTTTCTTTGCTGCGTCATGACGTACACGGAAGTGTCTGAGCAGCAACTGTAGCTATCAGCAGCTAACAGCTAACGACAGCAACTCAGACCGGACGGACCGACAGACAGGTACGACAGACAGACAGGTAGGCACGTTCGCCTGTGGATGTTATTATTGTCACAGACACAAACAACAACAACAACAACAACAACAACAACGAGGGATTTCAATGAGCACGAGTTACACAAACAGACAGTTAACTGTTAGCTTCATTAGCTGTTAGCCGCTCCAGGTGTTCCGGTCCAGTCGGGTCTCAGAGACCGACAGCAGCAGCAGGCGGAGCCGGAACACGAGCTCCAACCATCGGGAAACACGGAAGCTAACTGTTAGCTGTTAGCATCGATTACAGGTCGACTGATCACGTCAGTTGTTAAATTACACAGTTTTCTAATGAACCCTGGTACAGCAGAATATGTCTCTCAGCCTGTCTGTCTCTGTCTGTGTCTCAGCAGCCTGTCTGTCTCTCAGCAACCTGTCTGTCTCTCAGCAGCCTGTCTGTCTCTTTGTTTGTCTGTCTCTCTGTCTGTCTCTCAGCAGCCTGTCTGTCTCTCAGCCTGTCTGTCTCTTTGTCTGTCTGTCTCTCAGCCTGTCTGTCTCAGCAGCCTGTCTGTCTCTCTGTCTGTCTCTCAGCAGCCTGTCTGTCTCTTAGCAGCCTGTCTGTCTCTTTGTCTGTCTGTCTCTCAGCCTGTCTGTCTCAGCAGCCTGTCTGTCTCTCTGTCTGTCTCTCAGCAGCCTGTCTGTCTCTCTGTCTGTCTCTCAGCAGCCTGTCTGTCTGTCCCTCAGGCCGTCTGTCTGTGGATGGAAGTGTGGAGCTCTGCGATGGGACCGGAGAGAGTCTTACCGAGGTCCGAGGACGATCTGGGGGAGGAAGAGCGTCCGGTGGAGGGGGGGCTGCTGCAAGGGGGGGCGGTGTGGAGCGGGGGGGAGGGAGGGGGTGAGGAAGAGGAGGGGGAGATGGAGGTGAACGGTGAGGAGGAGGAGGAGGGGAACAGTGGGGGTTATTATTACCAACCTCTGAACCAGGAGCCAGGGGAGCAGCCTGAGGACGAGGACGAGGACCGGGGGGCGGAGCCAGGGGAGGAGCCAGGGGAGGAGCCAACCCATGCTGAGCAGCTGCAGCAGGTGCAGCACAGGATAGAGGTGAGACCTGCCCGTCATCAGGTGACTCACACCTGCTGTCTCACCTGTCTCTCTGTCTCACCTGTCTCTCTCGTGCAGGTGATGGGTCTCCACCTGCCGGAAGCTCCGCCTTCAGACAGTGATGAGGAGGAGGACGCTGAGGGGGCGGCGGCTCAGAGGAGCCGAGCCTCCATCCCGATGGACGCAGGTGAGACGTCACACACTAAAATAAATGTGTGCGCCGACATCACTTCCTGTCTGCTGACATCACGTCCTGTCCCCCTGTAGACCACGTGGAGCTGGTGAAGAGGACAATGGCGGCCGTTGCGCTGCCGTCTCTCGGCGTGCCGCCGTGGGCTGAAGAGATCTCTGACGACCAGTGGAAGGACATGGTCCAGAACACGCTGCAGAGCCGGCAGAGCACCGGCGGCCTGCGTCTGCCCCGCAGGAGCAACGTGCCCTGAACGCACCGCTGCAGCCTCACTGCACCCTGAACTACGCCTACAGACCCTGAACACACCACGACAACATCTACAGACCTTGAAAGCACCATGACAACATCCGCAGACCATGAACGCACCACGACCACTTCAACAGCATTAAGAGACTCTGAAGCGCCGCCTTCGGTGGGGAAGGGACCTTTAGAAGGGGCCCTGAACACAGCATGGCCCCTTCAGGAGCAGCGACGGTGTGTCAAGAATTCCCAGGTGACCCTGAACTCACCAGAACTGTCGAAGCTTCGATGTCGAGCTGCTCCGGATCTGCGGTTCCGACTGGTTATGTTCTGGACGGATCGATGGGGAACGTGATCGATAGATAAATTGATAAACAAACAGCTTGTTGTTACACATCTTTGATTATTGATGAACCTTGAAATCAAACTTATTCAATCGATTAAAGACTAGTGATGCGTTTAAAGACCAAACTTTAGCTCCTTAAAAACCCCTTTAAGATCAGCCAGTGATCAGATGTTCCAGATGTGTCACATGTTCATACATGACTTTAATATCTTTCCATTAGTTTGTGATCAATAACCTCGAACCGATCAGTTTGTTTGTAAGAATGTCAGAGAACTGATGTGAGTGAGTGAGTGAGTGAGTGAGTGTGAGTGAGTGTGAGTGAGTGAGAGAGTGAGTGAGAGAGTGAGTGAGTGAGTGAGAGAGAGTGAGAGAGTGAGTGTGTGAGTGAGTGAGAGAGTGAGTGTGAGAGTGAGTGTGTGAGTGAGTGTTTGTGAGTGAGTGAGAGAGTGAGTGAGTGAGTGAGAGAGTGAGTGAGTGAGAGAGTGTTTGTGAGTGAGTGAGAAAGTGAGTGTGTGAGTGAGTGAGCGAGTGAGTTAGTGAGAGAGTGAGTGAGAGAGTGAGTGAGTGTGTGTTTGTGAATGAGTGAGAGAGTGAGTGTGTGAGTGAGTGTGAGTGAGTGAGTGTGAGTGTGAGAGTGAGAGAGTGAGTGTGTTTGTGAGTGAGTGAGAGAGTGAGTGTGAGTGAGTGAGAGAGTGTGAGAGTGAGAGAGTGAGTGAGTGTGTGAGTGAGAGAGAGTGAGTGAGTGAGAGAGTGAGAGTGAGTGAGTGAGAAAGTGAGTGTGAGAGAGAGTGAGTGAGAGAGTGAGAGTGTGTTTGTGAGTGAGTGAGTGTGTGTGTGTGTATTTGAGTGAGTTAGTGTGTGTTTGTGAGTGAGTGTGTGTGTAAGAACACACTGATTCAACATGTCGACTGTATTTCTTTTTATTTTGTTCTGTACATGAACATCTGTACAAAATCAGACTTTCATTCTATGTAATGCTCGACCTGATTAAACGTATGTACACGATGACGGGAAGCAGCGTTGAGGTGTGTGACGGGTCAGGTGACGGGTCAGGTGACGGGTTGTTCATCTCAGTCACTGCTGGACAGAAGAAGCCGGCCGACCCGGCGGCGCTGAACCGCAAACCGTTTCTAAAATCTGAAGAATTCTTCATGAGGTTTGGTTCGAGCTCAAACGTCGAGAAAACATCGAAAATAAAACTCGTGTGGCGGCCATTTTGCCCAGCAGTGAGCGATGTGGGCGGGGCTTCCCTACCACTGGGATGGTCACTTTGACGGCCGATGACAACAAACCAATAACAAGTTAATACAATTTAAAAAAGTGCAAGTGGGCGTGGCTTGGAGGGGGCGTGGCCACGAGTCCTACAGGACAGTACAGACACAGTATAACAACCGCAGACAGAACTGCCGAGAACGGTGACTTTTTTCTTTCGTTCCCGGCGATCGTTCACAGCTTTTAACGAACAAAAATACGCGAGCGCCACGACGTCCAGCGCCACGACGCGGCGGTCCAGCAGTGAGGTCAGACGAGTCGCAGTAGATGAAATGTTTGATTGATGAGAGGCTTCGATATTTTAGAGAAAACTAAAAGGAACGTTTTGAGTGTTCACATCACAAGATTCTTCTTCTACTGTTTCTTTAGTGTTTGACCTTTGACCTGATGATGCGGTTGTGGAACGATTTTTCATTCGGTGGAAAAATGATGACACAAACAGGACACGCCTCCTTATAGCCGATGCCCAACAGGACACGGCCACGACTTCTCTCATTGGTTAAAATTTGAGGCGGGGGGTCAGCTACCTGAATGGACTTCTACATTCACTGCGTCTCCTCCTCTTCATCCTCCTTCTTCTCATCAGTCCATCTGAAGCTCCGGCAGTCTCAACCCCCAGGTCCAGTCTGATTGGGTCAGATGCAGGGGTGGGGCGGAGCCAGTGACGCGGTCAGCGCTGCGTTCAAGTGTCACGGGAGAGCCGTGGTGAGCTGCAGGTGTTTTCCACCATTGTGACTCGGCAGCGGGCGGACCAATCAGACGACAGGACGAGGTTCACAGCTGTGATTGTGGATCCGGACTCTGAACCGGGTCCCGTTCGGGCACTCGGTTCCTGCAGTGGAGAACGCTGCTGGTGATGCGTTCGGGTGCGTGACGTGAGCTGGTAGACGGCGGTGGAGCTGAGAACAAGCAGCAGCAGGAGTTAAAGCGCAGGTGGAGGTGTTAGTGCAACATGAAGCTGATGTCCAATCACAGCTGACACACTTTAAACTGCACGTGGACGGACAGAGCTTCTACAGTGTCCTACTAGTTATCGGCCACCAGGGGGGTAGGTGAGCTTCTTTTACTTTTTTGTTGGACGCAGCGTCAGCTCCGTCCACATCTGACGGACCAGCGTCTCCACAATAGCGTCAACTTCCTCCCCGGGGAGACGGATGGAAAGGGGGCGGAGTCGGGCTCTGAGGGGACCGCCTCCACCGGTCAGAGAGCTTCCTGATTGGCTGTCAGGTACTCCTCGGCTCTCTTGTGAGCTTCCAGAGCTTTGATGGTGTAGACGTCCTGCGGCAGCTCCGACTTCCTCCTCATCAGGACCTTGTCCTTCTTCAGATCCTTCAGACCCTGCAAACGGACAGATGGACAGACAGCAAGTTTACGATTGATCCTGACATGTCAACAGACTTTAAATAACTAAACAGGATGATGTCAGAGTCATGAACCACAAACTGATGACTGTCCGACCGATCCATTACCTCGTTTGTTTTACTCATGATGTTCACTCACTCACACTGTGGACCAAAGTCCATTAACAAAATCATCGATTTTAGGGTCAAGATGTTCTGATAAGTTCCCAGACTGTCCTGAGACACTGTGTGTGTGTGTGTGTGTGTGTGTGTGTGTGTGTGTGTGTGTGTGTGTGTGTGTGTGTGTGTGTGTGTGTGTGTGTGTGTGTGTGTGTGAGTGAGTGAGTGAGTGTGTTAGTGAGTGTGTGTACCTGCGAGGCCTCACTCTCCACAGTCTTCTTTAGCAGTTGGATGTCTTCAGATGTCGGAGTCTCAGTTTCCATCGAGTACACGGCGACATTAGAGTCACTGTACAGCATGTACTGCACACACACACACACACACACACACACACACACACACACACACACACACACACACACACACACACACACACACACACACATTAATGAGCAGCTCTACAAACATGTTCCTGATTCATGTGAAGAAAAGTGTGGAGTCAGAGAGCTGACCTCCTCCTGTGGGCGGAGTCCCGGGCGGAGGGGGTGGACCTTATTGCTCTGAAAGGAAAGGAGAACATAGAGAGTTAAAGGAGGACCAGGAGGAGCCGCAGGGCTGGACGGACCTCCTGAAAAGGTCGTGTCGTTGTTGAGACCCAGATGCCCTACACTGCAGGCGGCTCCTGAACGCCCCTTGGTGACGGGGCACCAGGTGAGGTTACCTGCGGGTTCTGTCGGGCCAGCTCTTCGATCTTGTGCCAGATCTCCTCCCTCTCCTTCAGCTTGTACTTCTCTCTGCAGGAAACAAACACGTTGACACCGAAAGCATCGTCAGGAAATGCACCAAAATAAAAGCTTGATTGTTTATTTTTCAAAATAAAGGCGTCTCTGTAAACCCACATGAAATTAAACAGAAACAGGCAGTTTTAAATGTGGGCGTGGCCTCTGTGGAGGGTCGTTTAACAGTGGGTGTGGCCTGTGTGTGCGCGTGCCGTACTTCTGCTTCTCAGCCTTGTACTGCTGCGTGCAGTCATCGAACAGTTTCTGGTTCATCTCCATGAAGAGCTTCAGAGCGTTGTAGATCAGACCGTGGATCGTCCTGAGGAAGAGGAGGAGGAGGAAGAGCTCAGGACCACGGGGAACTCGTATGTCTCTGGGTACATGTGTGTGTGAGAGTGTGAGAGTGTGTGTGTGTGTGTGTGTGTGTGGTACTTGTTCCAGTGGCTCTTGGAGTTCTTGTAGAGGGCGGGGAACATGATGGGGAGAATCTTGGCCGCGTTGTCGCTGATCAGACTCATGATGTACTCGTTGTTCCAGTAATACAGAGCTCTCTCTGCCACCTGCACACACAGCCTTTATCACCATCACCACCATCATCACCATCACCACCATCATCATCACCATCATCACCACCATCATCATCATCACCATCACCATCACCACCATCATCACCACCATCATCACCACCATCATCACCATCATCATCACCACCACCATCACCACCACCATCACCACCATCATCATCACCATCACCACCATCATCATCACCATCATCACCACCATCATCATCATCACCATCACCATCATCATCACCACCATCATCACCATCATCATCACCATCACCACCATCATCACCACCATCCTCATCACCACCATCATCATCACCATCATCACCATCACCACCATCATCACCACCATCATCATCACCATCATCACCATCATCATCACCATCATCACCACCATCACCACCATCACCACCATCATCACCACCATCATCACCACCATCACCACCACCATCACCACCATCATCACCACCATCCTCATCACCACCATCATCACCACCATCATCATTACCATCACCACCACCATCACCACCATCATCACCACCATCCTCATCACCACCATCATCACCACCATCATCATTACCATCACCGCCATCATCACCACCATCCTCATCACCACCATCATCACCACCATCATCATTACCATCACCACCATCATCACCACCATCATCATCACCATCATCACCATCACCACCATCACCACCATCATCACCATCACCATCACCACCATCACCATCACCATCACCACCATCATCACCATCATCGGTCCTGACCATTACCTGGAAGTGTGGGCTGGAGACACACTTGGCGAGCTGCCTGAAGAGCGGCTCCTGGACTTTGACAAACTCAGAGGGCTCGATGACGTCCAGGATCTCCTCCAGCTCGTTCAGGAACATCACCTCCTTCGGACTGTGAGTCTTCGGCCAGAACTTCAGCAGACCCATGATCACCTGCAGGGGTCAAAGGTCATTACAGCACCAGTACACTGTGGGTTCGCTGATTCTGAAGTTTCTGTTGTTGTTGCTGATCATCAGTTTATTGAACAAGGAGTTAAATATCTCAGTGAACACCTGGTCCACCTGACAGGTGAGGCTGGTTCTACAGGTGAGTTTGGTTCTACAGGTGAGCCTGGTTCTCCAGGTGAGGCTGGTTCTCCAGGTGAGGCTGGTTCTACAGGTGAGCCTGGTTCTACAGGTGAGGCTGGTTCTACAGGTGAGCCTGGTTCTACAGGTGAGGCTGGTTCTACAGGTGAGCCTCGGACTGTTACCAACATGAGAGCCTCATCACACCAGATCTATCAGACATGGTCCGTGGTGTTTGTGTTAATGTGTCCATTCTCTGTACGTTACTATGGAAACTAAACACTGCCCACTACCGTGGTACAGCGTTGTCATGGAAACAGTCAGTGATGGATACTCACGGGCTCTGTGAGACTGCTGTCCTTCTCCAGGAACTGAACCACACAGTAGGCCAGCTGAGGACAGACAGAGACAGTTAGAGACAGACAGACAGAGACAGAAACAGTTAGAGACAGACAGGAGGACAGACAGACCTGTGGGTGGTAGACACTTAGAGATTTGACTTTGTGCAGCGGCAGCAGAACTCTGATCAGAAACATCTTGTGTTCTTCTTTCAGCGGCAGAGCGAAGCCATTTATAATACTGAGAGAGAGAGAGACAGGTGAGTTAGACAGGTGTGTGTGTGTGTGTGTTACACAGGTGTGTGTGTGTGTGTGTGTGTGTGTGTGTGTGTGTGTGTGTGTGTGTGTGTGTGTGTGTGTGTTACACAGGTGTATGTGTTACCTGCCCAGGATCTCCAGCAGCTCAGCGATGCCGTTGTGATGTTCCGTCTCGTAGATGAACCTGCAGAACGATGACATCATTCAGACCAACACCTGGTGTCCCAGAACGTTATGTGTCTGAGACTCAGGTTCTCACCTGTAGAAGATGTTGTTGATCTGACGGCGGATGTAGGCGCGGAGGCCCAGGAACTTCCCGTAGATCCGATGGAGGATGGTCTTCAAGAAGTCTCTCTCTCTGGGGTCTTCACTGTCAAACAGCTCCAGCAGCTGGACACATCAGGCAACAGTCAGAGTCCTCCACATGTGTCCCCCACACGTGTCCCCCACATGTGTCCCCCACAGATGTCCCCCACACGTGTCCCCCACGTTCTGTTTTTAAAGTATTAAAATTCAGCGTTGGCAGCATTAGCCCGGTTCTGGTTCTCCCTGTGGTCACACCAGGTCCAACAGGTGGCATCTTACCGACAGTACAAACTTTTGGTCGATGTATTTTTTGGCGATGTTGGGCTGGAAGTCCGGAGACTCCAGGAAGCGGAGGAAGAACTCGTACACCAGCTGCAGGTGAGGCCAGGCCGCCTCCAGCGTGGGCTCGTCCTCCTCGGGGTCGAACTCGGCTCCGGTCGGGTTGGAGGACGGAGGAAGAGTCCGGAACAAGTTGATGGAGAACTGAAGAGACATGGAAACAAACCAACTCACTTTGTGCTTCTGTTGTTGTTGTTCAGGAGAAACTAACTCCGCCCACAATGCGGTCTCTCACCATGATGACGGCCTCGGGGTAGATGGACTCGGTCACCACGTCGCTGTTGTGGGTGATGTACTCGACCATCTCGTTAAGCCCCGCCCTCTTCACCTCCTTGTATTTGAGGTCGCTGAGCGGGTCGCTGACGAAGTCGAACAGGACGCAGCATTGACGCAGCTTCTGGACGAACAGCTCCTCTCGGTCGATAGGAGGAGCATCTGAGGGGGAGGGCGGGGGGGGGGGGGTCAGTTTCGACCACAAAGAGGACCGAGGTCCTGTCCATCACCTGTGACTGATTTCGACGACATCATCTTAACCTCTGATTGGCCGCTACAGGCCCCGCCCACCGGTTATGGCTGAGTCCCCCTTGCAGCCTTCGTTCATGAGGAAACCCCTCTGAGCAGGTCTGATCCACATGACCACACTGCTGAGTCACGCTCACCTGAAACACGGATATCACCATGGCAAACAGCTCTGTCCGCACTGCATTGAGCTCAGCTTTTCTGCTACTGCTTCTCAGACTGACAGAAACAACCACTGGAGAGGCTGGTTTAGATCAGGTTTAGTTTGGGTTTAGATCAGGTTTATTTTGGGTTTAGATCAGGTTTAGATCGGGTTGAGATCAAGTTTAGGTTGGGTTTAGATCAGGTTTAGATCGGGTTGAGATCAGGTTTAGATCGGGTTGAGATCAGGTTTAGATTGGGTTTAGATCAGGTTTAGATTGGGTTTAGATCAGGTTTAGATCGGGTTTAGATCGGGTTGAGATCAGGTTTAGATTGGGTTTAGATCAGGTTTAGATCGGGTTTAGATCGGGTTGAGATCAGGTTTAGATTGGGTTTAGATTGGGTTTAGATCAGGTTTAGATCGGGTTTAGATCGGGTTGAGATCAGGTTTAGATTGGGTTTAGATCAGGTTTAGATCGGGTTTAGATCGGGTTGAGATCAGGTTTAGATTGGGTTTAGATCAGGTTTAGATCGGGTTTAGATCAGGTTTAGATTGGGTTTAGATCAGGTTTAGATCGGGTTTAGATCGGGTTTAGATCGGGTTTTGTCCGTGTGTGGTTACCTTTGAGGGCAGGCAGTTTCTGCAGCTCTCTGTTCTTGGTCAGGCTGAAGCGAGAGGAGCTCTGGCGGCGCTCCTTCTTCACCAGCTGAGGACCTCCAGAGTATTTGATCTTGTTGAGCTGAGTCGGCGGCGGCGTGCTGTTACTGGGACGCTTACTGCCGCTCTGCTGCTGTGCCTGAAACACATTCAGGTTTATACTCACGCAGGACAACAGAGGAACACACGGTTAATGTTGCTAAAGCAGCTTCCTGTGACTCACGTCGTCAGAGTTGTCCATCGCAGCTGCATCCTTCCCGCCGCCGCCGCTGTTCTTCACGCTGGTTTTAGCAGATTTGGTCGTTTCCTGTTTAAAAGAAAGTTCAGAGATAAACCTGCTGTTCTGTATGTTTATATGTCAGGCAGGAGGAACAGCTGATCAATACTGTCGTCATCAATCAATCAAACGACTTCTCCATTAACTGATTAACGACCTGCAGGATGAAGAGCGACGTGTGGAGGATGAAGAGCGACGTGCGGAGGATGAAGAGCGACGTGCGGATGATGAAGAGCGACTTGCCGAGGATGAAGAGCGACGTGTGGAGGATGAAGAGCGACTTGCCGAGGATGAAGAGCGACGTGTGGAGGATGAAGAGCGACTTGCCGAGGATGAAGAGCGACGTGTGGAGGATGAAGAGCGGCGTGTGGAGGATAAAGAGCGGCGTGTGGAGGATGAAGAGCGACTTGCCGAGGATGAAGAGCGACGTGTGGAGGATGAAGAGCGGCGTGTGGAGGATAAAGAGCGGCGTGCGGAGGATGAAGAGCGACGCTCGGAGGATGAAGAGCGACGTTCGGAGGATGAAGAGCGGCGTGCGGAGGATGAAGAGCGGCGTGTGGAGGATGAAGAGCGACGTGTCGAGGATGAAGATAAAGAGCGACGTGCCGAGGATGAAGAGCTGCGTGTGGAGGATGAAGAGCGGCGTGTGAAGGATGAAGAGCGACGTTCGGAGGATGAAGAGCGGCGTGCGGAGGATGAAGAGCGGCGTGTGGAGGATGAAGAGCGGCGTGTGGAGGATGAAGAGCGGCGTGTCGAGGATGAAGATAAAGAGCGACGTGCCGAGGATGAAGAGCTGCGTGTGGAGGATGAAGAGCGGCGTGTGGAGGATGAAGAGCGACGTTCGGAGGATGAAGAGCGGCGTGCGGAGGATGAAGAGCGGCGTGTGGAGGATGAAGAGCGGCGTGTGGAGGATGAAGAGCGGCGTGTCGAGGATGAAGATAAAGAGCGACGTGCCGAGGATGAAGAGCTGCGTGTGGAGGATGAAGAGCGATATTTGGAGGATGAAGAGCGACGTGTCGAGGATGAAGAGCGACGTGTCGAGGATGAAGAGCGACGTGCGGATGATGAAGAGCGACTTGCCGAGGATGAAGAACGACGTGCCGAGGATGAAGAGCGACTTGCGGAGGATGAAGAGCGACGTGCCGAGGATGAAGAGCGACGTGGGGAGGATGAAGAGCAGCGTGCCGAGGATGAAGAGCGACGTTCGGAGGATGAAGAGCGACGTGCCGAGGATGAAGAGCGATGTTCGGAGGATGAAGAGCGACGTGTGGAGGATGAAGAGCGGCGTGTGGAGCGACGTGTGCCGAGGATGAAGAGCGGCGAGGATGAAGAGCGACGTGCCGAGGATGAAGAGCGACGTGCCGAGGATGAAGAGCGACGTGCCGAGGATGAAGAGCGACTTGCAGAGGATGAAGAGCGACTTGCAGAGGATGAAGAGCAACGTGTGGAGGATGAGGATGAAGAGCGACGTGCCGAGGATGAAGAGCGACGTGCCGAGGATGAAGAGCGACGTTTGGAGGATGAAGAGCGATGTTCGGAGGATGAAGAGCGACGTGTGGAGGATGAAGAGCGACGTGTGGAGGATGAAGAGCGACGTGTCGAGGATGAAGAGCGACGTGTCGAGGATGAAGAGCGACGTGCGGAGGATGAAGAGCGACTTGCCGAGGATGAAGAGCGACGTGTCGAGGATGAAGAGCGACGTGCCGAGGATGAAGAGCGACGTGCCGAGGATGAAGAGCGACGTGCCGAGGATGAAGAGCGACTTGTGGAGGATGAAGAGCGACGTGCCGAGGATGAAGAGCGACTTGCCGAGGATGAAGAGCGACGTGCCGAGGATGAAGAGCGACGTGCCGAGGATGAAGAGCGACGTGGGGAGGATGAAGAGCGACGTGGGGAGGATGAAGAGCGACGTGCCGAGGATGAAGAGCGACGTGCGGAGGATGAAGAGCGACGTGGGGAGGATGAAGAGCGACGTGGGGAGGATGAAGAGCGACGTGCGAGGTGGAGGATGAGGATGAAGAGCGACGTGTGGAGGATGAAGAGCGACGTGCCGAGGATGAAGAGCGACGTGCGGAGGATGAAGAGCGACGTGTGGAGGATGAAGAGCGACGTGCCGAGGATGAAGAGCGACGTGTCGAGGATGAAGAGCGACGTGCCGAGGATGAAGAGCGACTTGCAGAGGATGAAGAGCGACGTGCCGAGGATGAAGAGCGACGTGCCGAGGATGAAGAGCAACGTGTGGAGGATGGAGGATGAAGAGCGACGTGCCGAGGATGAAGAGCGACGTGCCGAGGATGAAGAGCGACGTTTGGAGGATGAAGAGCGATGTTCGGAGGATGAAGAGCGGCGTGTGGAGGATGAAGAGCGATATTTGGAGGATGAAGAGCGACGTGTCGAGGATGAAGAGCGACGTGTCGAGGATGAAGAGCGACGTGCGGATGATGAAGAGCGACTTGCCGAGGATGAAGAGCGACGTGCCGAGGATGAAGAGCGACTTGCCGAGGATGAAGAGCGACGTGCCGAGGATGAAGAGCGACGTGTGGAGGATGAAGAGCGACGTGCGGAGGATGAAGAGCGACGTGCCGAGGATGAAGAGCGACTTGTGGAGGATGAAGAGCGACGTGCGGAGGATGAAAGACTTGCCGAGGATGAAGAGCGACGTGTGGAGGATGAAGAGCGACGTGTGGAGGATGAAGAGCGGCGTGCGGAGGATGAAGAGCGGCGTGCGGAGGATGGATGAGGATGAAGAGCGACGTTCGGAGGATGAAGAGCGGCGTGCGGAGGATGAAGAGCGGCGTGTGGAGGATGAAGAGCGACGTGTCGAGGATGAAGATAAAGAGCGACGTGCCGAGGATGAAGAGCGGCGTGTGGAGGATGAAGAGCGACGTGTGGAGGATGAAGAGCGACGTTCGGAGGATGAAGAGCGGCGTGTGGAGGATGAAGAGCGGCGTGTGTGGAGGATGAAGAGCGGCGTGTGGAGGATGAAGAGCGGCGTGTGGAGGATGAAGAGCGACGTGCCGAGGATGAAGAGCTGCGTGTGGAGGATGAAGAGCGGCGTGTGGAGGATGAAGAGCGACGTTCGGAGGATGAAGAGCGGCGTGCGGAGGATGAAGAGCGGCGTGTGGAGGATGAAGAGCGACGTGTGGAGGATGAAGAGCGCGTGTCGAGGATGAAGAGCGACGTTTGGAGGATGAAGAGCTGCGTGTGGAGGATGAAGAGCGACGTGTCGAGGATGAAGAGCGACGTGTCGGATGATGAAGAGCGACGTGTCGAGGATGAAGAGCGACGTGCGGATGATGAAGAGCGACTTGCGGAGGATGAAGAGCGACGTGCCGAGGATGAAGAGCGACGTGGGGAGGATGAAGAGCAGCGTGCCGAGGATGAAGAGCGACGTTCGGAGGATGAAGAGCGACGTGCCGAGGATGAAGAGCGACGTTCGGAGGATGAAGAGCGACGTGTGGAGGATGAAGAGCGGCGTGTGGAGGATGAGGATGAAGAGCGACGTGCCGAGGATGAAGAGCGACGTGCCGAGGATGAAGAGCGACGTGCCGAGGATGAAGAGCGACTTGCAGAGGATGAAGAGCGACTTGCAGAGGATGAAGAGCAACGTGTGGAGGATGAGGATGAAGAGCGACGTGCCGAGGATGAAGAGCGACGTGCCGAGGATGAAGAGCGACGTGGAGGATGAGCGATGTTCGGAGGATGAAGAGCGACGTGTGGAGGATGAAGAGCGCGACTTCGAGGATGAAGAGCGATGAAGAGGATGAAGAGCGACGTGCGGATGTGAAGAGGACTTGCCGAGGATGAAGAGCGACGTGCCGAGGATGAAGAGCGACGTGCCGAGGATGAAGAGCGACGTGCCGAGGATGAAGAGCGACTTGTGGAGGATGAAGAGCGACGAGGATGAAGAGCGTGCCGAGGATGAAGAGCGACGTGTCGAGGATGAAGAGCGATGTGGGGAGGATGAAGAGCGACGTGCCGATGTGGGGAGGATGAAGAGCGATGTGGGGAGGATGCGACGTGCCGAGGATGAAGAGTGACGTGCCGAGGATGAAGAGCGACGTGTGGAGGATGAAGAGCGGCGTGCCGAGGATGAAGAGCGACATTTGGAGGATAAAGAGCGACGTGCGGAGGATGAAGAGCGACGTGGGGAGGATGAAGAGCGACGTGCCGGAGGATGAAGAGCGAAGTGCTGAGGATGAAGAGCGACGTGTGGAGGATGAAGAGCGACGTGTGGAGGATGAAGAGCGGCGTGCCGAGGATGAAGAGCGACATTTGGAGGATAAAGAGCGACGTGCGGGGATGAGGATGAAGAGCGACATTTGGAGGATAAAGAGCGACGTGTGGAGGATGAAGAGCGACGTGTGGAGGATGAAGAGCGACGTGCCGAGGATGAAGAGCGAAGTGCTGAGGATGAAGAGCGACGTGGGGAGGATGAAGAGTGACGTGCCGAGGATGAAGAGTGACGTGCCGAGGATGAAGAGCGACATTTGGAGGATGAAGAGCGACGTGCCGAGGATGAAGAGCGGCGTGTGGAGGATGAAGAGCGATATTTGGAGGATGAAGAGCGACGTGTCGAGGATGAAGAGCGACGTGTCGAGGATGAAGAGCGACGTGCGGATGATGAAGAGCGACTTGCCGAGGATGAAGAGCGACGTGCCGAGGATGAAGAGCGACTTGCCGAGGATGAAGAGCGACGTGCCGAGGATGAAGAGCGACGTGCCGAGGATGAAGAGCGACTTGTGGAGGATGAAGAGCGACGTGCCGAGGATGAAGAGCGACTTGCCGAGGATGAAGAGCGACTTGCCGAGGATGAAGAGCGACGTGGGGAGGATGAAGAGCGACGTGCGGAGGATGAAGAGCGACGTGGGGAGGATGAAGAGCGATGTGGGGAGGATGAAGAGCGACGTGCGGAGGATGAAGAGCGACGTGCCGAGGATGAAGAGCGACGTGTGGAGGATGAAGAGCGACGTGCCGAGGATGAAGAGCGACATTTGGAGGATGAAGAGCGACGTGCCGAGGATGAAGAGCGAAGTGCTGAGGATGAAGAGCGACATTTGGAGGATGAAGAGCGACGTGCCGAGGATGAAGCGCGATGTGGGGAGGATGAAGAGTGACGTGCCGAGGATGAAGAGTGACGTGCCGAGGATGAAGAGCGACGTGCCGAGGATGAAGAGCGGCGTGCTGGTACGTTGTGCTGCTGTTAGGAAACTGCACCACAGTTGTAACCGCGACAACAACTTTCAGCTACCTTGGTTGCCATGACAACAACAATACAACATATTCTCTGAGAAGTTTGTTTTTTAATTAAAGTTTCAGTTTTTGTCTAAAAAACGTCTCAAGACATAAAAAGCTTCACTAATAATTCAGTTTGCTGTTTTTGATCCGGATCACATCATCAATCAAACCTGTCGATCATCATCACTCCAGATTTGATCCAAACACTCACAGCTGTCTGATCAATGAGCTGATTGGTTGTTGATCAGCTGAGAGCATCAGGTGCCCCCCCCCTCCCCCCATCAGCTGGTTAGCATCACATCTTTCATGTTTAATGAAGGTTCACAGCTCAGCTGATCAGGGTCAATAATTCAGAGGAGCAGGCAGCGCCTCCTCTTGGGTAAAGTGTCCAGAGGAGGAGGAGGAGGTGGAGAAGGAGGAAGAGGAGGTGGAGAAGGAAGAGGAGGAGGAGGAGAGCAGAAGGAGGAGAAGGAGGAGGAGAAAGAAGAGGAGGTAGAGGAGGATGAGGAAGAGGAGGTAGAGGAGGATGAGGAGAAGGAACAGGTGGTTGAGGAGGTAGAGGAGGAGAAGGAAGAGGAGGAGGAAGAGGAGGAGAAGGAGGAGGAAGAGGAGAAGGAAGAGAAGGAGGAAGAGGTGGAGGAGAAGGAAGAGGAGGAGATGGAGGAGGAGGAGAAGGAAGAGGATGATAAGGAGGAAGTGGAGGAGGTGGTTGAGGAGGTAGAGGAAGAGGAGGAGGAGGAAGAGGAAAAGGAGAAGGAGGAAGAGGAGGAGGAGAAGGAGGAAGAGGAGGAGGAGGAGAAGGAGGAGGAAAAGGAGGAAGAGGAAAAGGAGAAGGAGGAGGAGGAAGAGGAAAAGGAGGAAGAGGAAGAGGAGGAGGAGGAAGAGGAAAAGGAGGAAGAGGAGGAGGAGGAGGAAGAGGAAAAGGAGAAGGAGGAAGAGGAGGAGGAGGAGGAAGAGGACCGCTGGTGGAACATTGAAGCTCTGCATTAGCTTAGCCGTCCTCTGCTGGTGGGGCCTTAGCATGTTAGCTAACCTGTTAGCTCGCCGCCGCTCGGCAAAATCTACCGTCAAAGGCTCCGGAGCCGAAATGAGCACCGGACCGGTGTATTCCGGTGTATTCCGGTGTATTCCGGTGCATTCCGGTGTATTCAGGAGGAAAAAGATCCCCGTCACGAATCATCAGCCGCCGGCTCACCTTCTCCTTCTTCGGTTTGTTCGGCATCCTGACCGCGTTGCAGCGCTCTTCCTCCCCGGTGGCTCCGTGATCTTCCTCCCCGGTGGCTCCGTGATCTTCCTCCCCGGTGGCTCCGTGATCTTCCTCCCCGGTGGCTCCGTGATCTTCCTCCCCGGTGGCTCCGTGATCTTCCTCCCCGGGACTCACCGTCTCTCGGTCCGGCAGGCGCAGCATCCGATTGGCTCGTGGCGCGCGGAGGAGATTTTTCGGATTGGCTGAGTGAGTTTAACGGTGGAGCTGAAGGAGGTGGTGCAGGGCGGAGTCTTCCCCAGCAACAAAACACCTTCAACCTGCCCGGACCGAGCCGAGCCGAGCCGAGCCGGACCGGGGACCCCCCCCCCCCCCACCGGGGAGAAATCACTCAAATAGAAGTTTTCCGGCTAAATGACCAAAAGTAAAAAATAAGCCATTTGTACAGAAATGATGAGTTTAATGAGGAATCTAATTCTTTGTGTACACTTGATTTGTATTTACTTGTTTTAATGTTGTTTACATCAACACAGCCTCACCTGCAGGTTCGAGGAGCACGTGACCAATTTCCCGCCGCTTGGGTGACGTCTCTTTCAGGGTTATTGATCCGGTCCAAGGTCGAAGGTCGAAGGTCGTATCAGGTCATCTTGAAACCAAAAGGTCACACTTCTTAACACTGTAAGTTAGACATGACTGATGGAAACAGATGACTCTGAATTTCAAAACTTGTATAAATGAATTGATCAGATTATACATTTCATTTAAAAGCAAGTTGTTTTGTCCCACTGATAATTATTTTAAGAATCTTAAGTGATGTAGAGTTCATGTTATATTGAGGTTATATTTCCATCGATCAATGGTTGAAGGATTCAAACCTCCAAAAGGACCAGAATTCAATATTTTAGACAAAATATAAAACCGTTTGGCTAAAAACAGACTTTATCAGTAAAAGAAAATACTGTGACATCGTTTTGAAATGTTAAGAATAATCAATATTTTATTTATTTATATCTTTTTTTTGACTGGCAGGCCCGGGCTTCCGTAGCCTCCTGAGATATTGTGAGTTTCGGTCCAGTTTCCGTCCTCGGTGCTGCTGAAGTCCAGAACCGTTCAAACAAAGACACTCATCTTACAAACTACAGAAACATGAAACTCTGGGACAGCGAACACTAGAGACCAGAAGTATGTGGCCGCTTCTTCAGGCTGAAATCATCTCACTCCCTGTATCCAGCTGTACTTCCTGTATCCAGCTGTACTTCCTGTATCCAGCTGTACTTCCTGCCTGTCATCAATAAGAGCTTCTTTGTTTTATCTGATGATGAGGGAGAAGGTTTGAAGTTCATAAAACGTTCTGCTCTTGACCTGATGAAACAACAAACGAGGGAAACGGAGTCTGACGTTGAACAGAAACTACCAACAGGGAGCAGAAGTTCAGCTTCAGGAGAAACGAACGAAGGCCGCAACACCGACGACGCTGCGATCTTTAAAGGAGCAGTCGTGTTTTCAAACCGTCACTTTCAGATCTTAATAATGAGCAACCTGAGGAATTTAACATCTATGCAGCCTCACTGCACGGCCAAAAGTATGTGGACAGCAGGACTTGCAGTCACGTTGTGCTGCCCCGCTTGTTGTCGACGCTTTAATATCAGATCCAGCTTCTGCAAACAGACGAGTAACTTCAGAGACCGAAAACTCAGAGAGGAACGGATGAAACAGTCGATCTAATTTTAGAATCTATTTATAAACCTACGACTAATTCACCTTTTTTTTGGGAAACCAGCCCACACCATGAAAACGGACCCCTTTTACTGCGGACGAAGAACCCGTTGAAGGACCCGGGTCTACACTGAGTTCCAGGAGGTACTTCTATCCAACAGTTCCTGCTCAGAGGGGAACTCAGAAGGTTCAAGACATTTCGCGGTACGACTCGGCCCGTGACTCCAGAGTTTTTCCAGCATTTTGCATCCGTGACCTTTTTAAAAACCAGCAGCTGCCAACAGGTCAATTTGTTTATTCTTTGTTGGAACCTGACAGACGGACCAACGATGAAGTCCAAGACCTTTTTAAGCCTCTAAAGCCAAGAAAGACATCCTACAGGAACCTGATCCGCAACAAGACGGTCAACCTTCAAATATCCTCGAGGTCTGGATGTAGAAAACAGATGTTGCTCTTTGAGACGTCGGCTGTATAAACCGATCTTTGTGAGGCTTCAGAAACACAGCTACCGTGACGACTTTTAATTCCCCCAAAGTTTCCAGGAAATGTTTCCCTAAAGTGAACAGTTATGGTGAAACTTTATACAAACTGAACGACATCATCGAAAGAACAATCAACTGTAACGGAGGTAAAAGCTGTTTTATACCCACATTTCCACCAAAACAACACAAATTATTCAGCTGACGGGTCAAAAAGCAGCCGTTTTACTACAATCAACCTTCAGTCTTTAGATCTTTAAAATCCTCTCCATGTTTGACCAACAATCCAAAACCCAAAGATTTTATTTTCTATGAAGGAAAGCAGGCAATCAATCGTTAGTGATGTTTTTGGCTTTTCTGCTGGAAAAAAACGATCTACTGCGACCAGATTTCAGGGAAACTGCTGATGACATCAAAAATCCTTCCTGGTCCTTTAATGAGGGAACATACATTCAGAACTAAATTCTATTTTAGACAACAGAAATCAAACTGAAATGAAACGGATGGAAAACAAAAGGATTCATCTAGACTCTAAATCAAACTGGTCCTTAAACAGTCCGTCAGCACGAGTGTCTTTATGGTCACTTCTAGCTGCCTTCACGCCCGGCGATGAGTCACGGAGACTGTGGTTTACGGTCTTCTGAACATCCTGGACACACCAGTATTTTAAAAAGAAACTCCGTCCTCAGATTCCCATCACACGGCTCGGTCCGCTCCTACTCAAAGTTAAAATCGTAGTCAAAGTCCAGGGAGGTCATGTCAGAGGGGAGGCCCAGAGTTTCTGGGGTGATCTCTGGCATCGGAGGGTCCTCCTCGCTAGCTGACCCCCCCTCCGGCTGCGACCCAGAGCCGCGATCCGATGGTTCCAATCCCTTTGAGTCTGAAGCTGCGTGGTCATTGTCCCCTGAAACCGGCTCAGGTTCTGATTCGGACTGGCTCTGCTGCTGCTGCCGCCGGGTCTGGTATCTGGTTTGGGATCGGGTTTGTCGGGTAGGACGGGGAGCAGGAGTTCTCTTACCTCTAGTTTTGGGACCTGGTTTGAGTTCGGGTTCTGGAGCAGTATCAAGATGGGTCTCAGAATAGGACTGGGTTTCCTGGTCTGGTTGGGGTTCAGGTTGTGGAACTGTGTTGAGATAGGTTCCTGAATGGCACCGGGGGTCCCGGTCTGGTTGGGGTTCAGATTGTGTCTCTTTTTGGATTTGAGGAGCTGCTTTGGGCAGGGACTCGGTTTGAGGTGTTGGTTCCAGCTCAGCAGGCTCGGTTTCTGGGGTTGTTTGTGATTCAGGTTTAGGAATCGAGGACGGGTTTTGAGCTTCACTCGGAGCCTTAGACTGAGCTGGCAGAGCCGACTCTGGCTGGGGGGTTTGTGAAGCTGTTTTGGGCGGAGCCTCCACAGGTGTTGGAGCTGCAGTAGGCTGCATGGACCACACAGATGTAATTTGAATGTCTGATTGTGTCTGGGTTTGTGGACTTGGTGGGCAGTTGTTTGCGTCCGGTTGTGTATGAACTGTAGTTGGAGGTTGGGACTGGGTAAGAGGGTGAGGCTTTGGTTGTGGTTTTGGTACCAGTGGGGCAGGAAATGGACTTTTACTGGTGCTACTCCTGTCAGCGCTGGTGTCGGTGGCTGGTTTGGTGAAAGAGGAGGAGCCCGAGTGGCTGATGCTGCTATAAAAGATGCCGATTAAGTCCTGGGCTTTGGCTGCAGCCAGAGTGCTCTTAAGCTTTTCAGACTTCTGAGTTCCCTCGCCCTTGTTCATGAAAGGTGGCGGCTTGACGAACACCGTGCGAGTCTGCTCACTCTCTGGGACGCCGGGAGCTGCCACGTCAGATACTATCTTTATTATGGTTGGTTGTGTAGCTGTAGCCCCAGGTGGAGCAGGTGGTGCAATGTTAGCCTGAGACGGCAGAAGTTTGGCCTCTGCTGATGTTGGCTTAGACTGGACTGGGACAGGTTTAGAGACTGGTGGAGCAGGTTGAACCACAAATGGCGCAAGACCCGACGCTGGCGGTGGAGGTTTACTGTCAAATGGCGCAGGCCCCACCACTGGTGGTGGAGGTATGCCGTAAAATGATGCAGGCCCCACCACTGGTGGTGGAGGTATACTGTGAAATGGCGCAGGCCCCGACACCGGTGGAGGAGGTTTACCAAAGAATGGCGCAGGCACTGACACTGGTGGAAAAGGTTTACCCTCAGATAGTGCAGCTCCCGACACCAGGGGTGGAGGTTGAGCTCCAAAGGGCTGTGGTCTAGACTTCGCTGGCACATTCATCACTTCAAATGGCCTCGGTCCAGCATTCTGAGACTCAGGGAGTAGTGGATCTGCTGGAGGAGTCCCTTGTAAACTGGTGGTTTGGGTCCTAATGGAGAGAAAAGTATTCAGAGATGCCGGTTTACCTGTTACGGTTGCTGTCCTCAGTGCTGCAGCAGGTGCCGGGAGGTTGGGCCGGATTCGTCCCCGACCGGCGCCATTGGACACCCAGGGCGGCGGTATTTTCTTCTGGCCCGTCAGCTTCTCAGAAATCTCCTTCGCGGCGGCCATCGACTTTGCAAAAGAATCCTCCACCGAGACCAGCTGCTCCTTTGCAGCTGCTTCGTCCTCCTTGATGAATTCGGCAGCAACTTTCGCCGCCTCTTTTGCCAGAATGTTCTCCTTCTTCTTCCACGTGAACTTTCCGAATGAAGCGATTGCGGCCGCCGGTGCCGGTTTGCCGGCTTCCAGGCTCTGCTTGCGGAGCTTTGCCCTCATGGCTGGACTGGGTCCACAGAAGATTTTGGGCGGGTCGTAGGGTTTTGCCAGAGGTTCAGGTTTGCTGACCTCCCCTTTCGGTGCCGGTTTATCAGGCTCAGGCACCTTGAAAGCCTCGTTCTCGGCCTTCGGTTTCCCTTCGTCTCGCTCCCTGTTAAGTTTGGATCTGAAATCGGAATGTTTCCCGGATTTATATTTGCTGTCGTCGTCTCGTGAACCATATTTGGACCGCTCGTCGAATCGGTCATCTTCATCCCTGCGGTAACGGTACCGATATTCTTCATCTCTGCCGTATCGGTACCGGTCTCCCCTCTCCTCTTCCTCTCTGCTGTGGCGGTACTTGTCGTCCTTCTTGCTGTATTTATGCTTTTCATCCTCATCTTTCTTGCTGTAAGACAGCCTCTCCTCCTCCTGGCTCTTGGACGTTTTCAAATCCTCCTCTTTCCTGCTCGGCTTTGGCTTCTCCTCCTCCTCCTCCCTTTTAACTTTAGGTTTCTCCTCCTTCAGACCCGCGTCATCCTCCTCGTTCTTTTTCTCCTTGTCCTTTTTCTCCTTTTTGTGTTTGGACTTTTCCTCCTTGTCTTTGCCGCTTTTCTCGTTGTCGTCGTGTTTGCGTTTCTTGCCGCCGGTCTCCGAGGCCAGTCCGGCCTGCCGGTCCAGGTTCCTCCTCTGCTCGTACAGCGGATTCTCATACATTTGTTTCTGGGATCAAAATGGAGAGAAAATATATTAACAACTCTGACAAACAAACACTTTCAATCTCATAAGCAGCAAATGAAAAGAATCAGTGAGAGCATCCTGGACGTAGCGTCCCCGACCACCTCCAGCCTGCAGGTTCTCCACAGGTCCAGGACGGCGGACCGGCTGCTCGCTGGTGGAGCTGCTGCATACCTTGTATTTCTCGTTGTGAGCGTGCTTGGTGACGTGCTCTTCGGCACAGATGGCGTCTCCATAAAACTCTCTACACAGCAGGCAGAAGAATCCTCTGACGGGGAGCAGGAACTCCGAACCTGCAGAAAAACACACGGACGCCACATTTCAAACACCTCAGGAGGCGGAAAAATAAACTGCCAATCATGTTTACCTGCTGGAGGTCTCCGTGTGCAGAGCCTGTCAGGACAGGAGACGGTTAGAGGAAACGTCTGACCACAATTATGTGTACAATATAGATGTGAAGAGTTGAGGTCATTTCAGAGCAGTAGCTGCTGGAAAAGTGTTGGAACTGCTCAGCAACAAC
Source organism: Brachyistius frenatus (assembly GCF_029030835.1). Lineage (NCBI taxonomy): Eukaryota > Metazoa > Chordata > Actinopteri > Embiotocidae > Brachyistius > Brachyistius frenatus. Next base: position 39,219 of record NW_027211078.1, read on the forward strand.
TGAAGAGGGACCAACACACCTGCCCTGACAGGTTCAAGCACTTTTCCGAGCGTTACTGCAGGACGTTACATTTACAGCCTTCAGCGGAGGGGAGCATGAAAAACAAATGACTGGACGTCAGAGGTGAGGACGGGAGTCTCTTCTGCGGCTCGATGCAAGTCTTTGTGTTAGCACTGTTTTCACTAAGAGACAGAGAGACTGTAGTAGAGATCCACACTGAGCTCCACCTGGAAGCAGAAGACCCTCACAACATTCAGAGGCTCAGAGACCACTTCATCCAACACAAGCAGCGTTATGAATCGGGACGTTGTGAAGGTGCACCGGGAGTACCTTTGGCTGGTTTCGTCAGCTTCTCCTCTGACGGGAGGTTCTTGGAGATCTTGGTGGGGGTGGAAGCCCACGGCCGGTCGTACGGGTCCAGAGTCTGTGCAGAGGAAACGAGGATGAGGCGTAAAAGAGCAAATACAGAGCGAGCGGTCCAGGTGTGAAAATCAAACTTCTTTAACAGGTGGATCTTAAAGACATCTTTTAAAACTGAAACAAGAAAACAGGAACAAACCTTTCTGTGCGTTTTGCTGTGCAAGTGTGTGAAAAAATCAAACATGGAACCAGAGGTGACGTTACAGTTTTTGCACCAGTGGTTTCCAGCGTCATAGTATTCAAACGGCTCAGGGGGCGGAGTCAGAGCCGGAGGTGGTGCTGGGGCAGCGACGGGCGGCTTGTCCGGGGTCGCTCTTGACAGCGGCGGAGCCACCGAGGTCTGCTTCAAAACAACGATGGAGGGGAGTCAACATGGCGGGCAGACGGCGGCGCAGTCAGAAACATGGAACGAGTTTCTTCTCTGAACTCGGCGACACAAAATGTGAACTTGAAAAAGTTTCTTACCTTCATCGGGCTCCAGCATCGAAGACGTCGTCATGTCCGGCCGTCGCGTTTAAACCGACGCCAACGTCTAATTCGCTTTAAAGTTTAAACCGGATTTATGTTGCGGACGTCACGCAGACAAACGTACGGTTCGAGCACACGCCTGCGACGACACCGGGTTATCTACGCGCTCTCGGAGCCGCAGCGCCCCCTGCTGTGTGGAGGCCTGCGATTACAGTCCGTTTCCATGGAAACAAGTTCCATCCATTAAACTCAAATCTAACAAAATTATCAGCAAATGATGTTCTGATATCAATAAAAGTATCTTAGAAGGACAGTTTTTACTCAGCACGTACATCTTTGTACACGTAAATAAATCATGGAAATAATGTTTACACATTTAGTGTCATCTTCACAATAAGCCTTGAACACTGGTTCTGCCTGGTTGTCTGATGTTTACATGAGCCGTTCTTCAGCATTAAATCAGCTACTGCAACATCGCTGCGTTAAATTAACTTAAAACTCTTTTTACAAAAGCTGCTCATAAACTTCCTGCCATTATTACTGAAGCTGTAATAAACATGAATCTCCTGAGATATCTATCAATACATCAATCAATACGTCTATCTATTAATACTACCAGGACAAGATCAGAGCATCTTGTCGATAAAACGTTCATGTTCGTGATGAAGTTCACGAAACAGGACAATTTAAATTCTTCTTTTATAAAATCACCTTTAGATTTGTCTTCAATAAAAATATTTCACATTAAAAGTCTTTCAGTGACACAAAGGACTGACGGACTTTTAATGTGAAATGTGAGTAAACAGTGACTGAAAGAAAACAAACAAGGAGAACCGACGACTTTAAAACGAGACGATTTAGACCGAGGCGGAAAAAACACCAGTTCAAAAAGAAACTAACAAAATGTGCCAAAATAAAGTTCAGATTAAAGTGGCGGTTTAAGACCAGAAAGTCTTTGCACATTAAAAACCTCATTACAGGTGCATAAACGAAGACGTTACAGTTTATCTTTCAGTGACATCATCTAACTGATTAAAGATCTTTAAGTTCCTGACGTTCAGCACGTATCGTTAATAAAAAGGTTTATGAAACACGTCTGATGGGTTCAGGAACCTGAAGAAGCCCTAGCTATGGTTCCTAGCAGGACCTTCCTGCGTTACCTCCTCTCCAGGTGTTTGTACCTGTATCGTGGAGCTGCTGGCGCTCGGCCGGCCGTCAGGGCTTCTCTCCACCTCCCGTTTCTTCTTCTGCGGCGGCATCTCCTCCTCCTGGACCGCGGCCGGTTTGCTGGACCTGCGCGGCCGGTCTGAAGGACTCAGGCCCAGGATGAGCGCCACCTTGTCGATCTCGCTGCGTTTCTTCTCGGCGGCCTCGTGCTCCTTGCGGAGGTTGGAGATCTGAGTCATGACGTCCTCCTGCAGGTGGCTGATCTCCTGCAGCAGAGGGTCTTTGTGGCCGTCCTTCTCCCGCCGCTTCCTCCTCAGCAGCTCGCCTGAATGCCAGAAAACAGACGGACTTAACCGTTAGACATCCAAACCTCGGGTCCTTCCCGACCCAGGGCCTGACGGGTGTTGTAGTTCACACCGTTGTAGTTCACTATCTGACCTGATGGGGGCGGTGTTGACTCACCCTGCTGCTTCCTGAGTCTCTCCAGCTCCTTCATCAGGTACTCCTTCTTCTTCATCCTCACCTCTCGGTCCTGCTTCAGTTTCTCTCTCTCCTCCAGTACCTGAAACAGAACCAGAGACGATCAGCTGTGTTCGTCCAATCAGCTTCCACCGAGTCTGGTTACCAGCATCATCACTGGTTAACTGAACCGGTTAACTTGGTTACTTAGAGACATCAGGACTCTGAGGCACCTTTTGTTTCTGGCTCTCGTTGTTCTGCTCCTCAGAAAGTCTCCGGTCGTGTCCGCTGACCTTTGACCCCTTCTCCCCGTCCAGAGCAGAGGTCTTCGCCGAACCTGAGGACGCAACGTTTTATTAAACGGCATGAAAACATTCGACACACTCGAACACTCGTCCGGTCGACTCTTTGACCTTTGACCTGCAAGTTGTTCTTTGATTGTCTCACAGCTGCTTTCATTTGTTTGAAATTACATTTTACTTCCTGTCGTTCAATTGATTATTGAAATTGTTTCCATGGGAACGGGTGAAATGTGAGTAAAGACATCAACTGACAGGAAACTACAAGCAAAGCTTCAAGATGAGGCTGACCTTTGACCCCCAGCTCAGGGGCCGCCTTGTTGTAGGGCTGCTTGTAGGGCAGAGTGGGCAGGAACTCGTCGGCGGCGTGGGGGGGCAGGCTCATGTTGGGGGGCGGGTGCATGGGGGGCCACTGCTGATGCATGTAGGGCAGGTAGTTCCCGAACTGGCCGAAGCCCGGCGGGGGGAAGTTTGGTGGCATCATGCTGTGCACCTGCGGTGGGGGGTAGGTGGGGATGGGCATCCCTGAATGAGGGGGCGGGGCACTCAGGTTGGGCGGGGCTTGAGGTGGCTCCGCCCCATCGCTCGGCTCGCCCTTCATCTCTTTGACGTCTCGGTCTTTGTGGGGTTTGGGCCCCGCGGAGCTCTTCCTGCAGTCGTCCTCGTCCTCGCTGCTCCAGCCCTCCCGCCCCCGCCCCCGCCCGCTCCTGCTCCTGCTGCTGCTGCTGCCGCTGGAGCTGCCGCTGTGGCTCCGCCCCCTGCAGCCCCGGCGACTGCCGTCGGAGCTGCCGTCGGAGTACCGTCTGCAGCGCGTGGGCGTCTTCGGTGGCGGTTTGTTCCCGTGGAGACGCTCTTTGGTCCTTGCGGCCATTTTACTGATCTCGGTGACGCCCAGGTCCAGACCGATGGTCTTCAGCAGGTCCTGGATCTTCTCGTACTCCTCCAGCGCCTGACGCTCGCTCTCCTCCAGAGGCTCCGTCCCCGGCGGGCAGGCCGGGTTCGGCACCTGGACCTTGATGTTCTGGTCCTGGCTGATGGTGGGCTGGCTCGCGTACCTCAGGTCCACCTCTCCCACGGCGGGTGGGGCTTGGAGGTGGGGCGAGACCACGGGAGGACGGCCGTACATCTGGCCGATGACGGCGCTCTGCGGCGGGTAGTCGGCGTACAGCGCCTCCTCCGTCACGTCAGCGTACAGATCCAGGTTGTGGTGTCGGACCGGCTCCGGCGCCGGCGGAGGTCTGGGCTCCTCCGGGTCTCCGTACAGGAACTTCTCCTCGTCGTCGATGTCGTCCGCCACCCTCTCCTGAGCCCCCCCCAGCAGGTTGAGGATCTCCTTGATCTCGGCGTCCAGGCCGGCGCGGCGAGCCATCTGCGGGTCGGACCGCAGCTCCGCCAGCATGGAGGCCACGAGGCGAGGCTCGGTTCCTCTCACGGCCTGCAGCAGCTGCTCGGCCACCCGAGACATGTGGGCCGCCTCCAGACCGCGAGGAGAGTCCGAGCTCTGAAACAGAAACACGGCAGAGTGACGTCATCGACAGCTAGATCGGAACCGGGACTCGGCCGGCGTACCGGCGCCGGTACCGAAGTGACCCGGTGAACACAGAGGACAGGAAGACGAGCCGGTCTTACCCTGACGGACGGAGAGTCCTCGGAGTTGTTGCGTTTCTTCAGGATGGATTTGGTCGGCAGACTCAGCAGCTCCTCCATCTCCTTCCGCCGCCGCGCCGTCTCCAGCTCCTTCAGCCCTTTGCTGTCTTTTCCGTCTCCGCTGCGACTGCTCGAGCTCGAGCTGCTGCTGCTCGCACTGCGACTGTGACTCCTCTGCCGGCTCTTACTACGACCGTAGCTCCGCCCACAGCTCCTCCCTCTGGATCTGGATCTGGACCTGCTGCGGGGCCGGCTCTTGCTCCGCCCCCTGCTCTTGGCCCGGCTGCGGTCCGGACTGGGGCTCTGACTGCGGTGCCGGCTCTTGCTCCGCCCCCTGCTCTTGGCCCGGCTGCGGTCCGGACTACGGCTCTGACTGCGGTGCCGGCTCTTGCTCCGCCCCCTGCTCTTGGCCCGGCTGCGGTCCGGACTGCGGTCTCGACTGCGGCTGCGAGGTCGGCTGCGGTCGCCGTCGGGACGAGGAGGGTAGTCTCTGTGGGGAAACGTGAGGTCAGCGGGACTCGGACAGTCGGAGCGAACTGAACAGGACGTTCCGTTAAACATGCCACGGCCAATCAAAACCGAGGAAAACTCTTGAGTACCTGTCATGATGGCGGGGTCCGGTCAGCTCGTTGCCAACAGTGATGACCAGGTTGTGGTCGAGGGGAGGCGGTCCCCGCGGTGACAGAGACCTCTATAAGAGACACCATCACAGATCAATAACATTCACATGTGACCAGGCAGGAACGTTAAGGTGAGCGGGTGACGTCATGAGGTCGACGAGAATTCAAAGAGATTTAAAAGGGACGCCGGCGGTCCCCCATCAGCACCGTTCAGGTGGATCAATCAGCTGATCGGTCATCATGATATGAAGGTTCAGTCCGTTTAGTTATAAACTGGAATCAAAACACAGAATTTTGTATATAAACACAAACGTTGTGTTTCAGAAAAGCTTCATTAAAACGTTAAAACTTAACGGAACTCCATCCATAAATCGTCCACTTTAATAATGCTTTTAAATTCGGCTCAAAAACTAAAGCGACCTGAACCGTCGCCAGCACCCATCACCGGCCGGCAGGCTGTTCTTTAAATCGGCACGTTGGACAGTGAAATAAACCACATTTGAAAAGCCAAACAGCAGCTTTAAGAAGAGCTCGGCTAGCACTGCTAGCACTGCTAGCACCGTGTTTTGACTCCAGAGCCCGCGGTGAGATGTCGGATTGGTCAGCTGTAAAAGGTAAAGCTTTGCAGGTGAGTTACCGGAAGTTCACTTAGGTTGGTCAGAAACGTTTCAGAATAAACAATAATGACCTCACAGAGCTAACGAGCTAGTCCACTGTAAAGTGGCAGGTTTTTGAATGGGGTTTGGTGTACAAGTACTATTAAACAAACGGTGTCTATCGGGGCTAACTGGACGTTTAACCTCAACCAGAGATCGTTCCCGCCGGACACCAACATGAACGAACTCCGGTGTGTCCGGGAAAACATCCAGCTGTAGGTGTTCCGGTCGGTGTGGGTCCGGGCTGCTCACCTCTATCGACGGACCCCCGGTCCGGTACTCCCCGCCTCGGTGGCCTCCTGACCCGGGGGAAGGGTACCTCCTGCGCGGCGGGGAGCGGCGATAGGAGTCCGGCGGTCCGTGTTCGTGGTAGCCCGTGTGGTACGGGGGCCGGGGCCGGGTCCTGTCGTCCCTGAAGCCCGGTGCGGGGTAAGGCCTCTGCGGTGGCGGACCCCGGCCTTCGAAAGGCGGCGGGTAGCCTCTCGGCGGAGGCCGATCTCGGTACATTTCCCCCCGCAGAGGTTTTGCAGCGGCGGGTATTTCCGGTGAGTGTTCGCTGCAGAAAGGAACACCACGTCTGTCTCTGTTCGGAGATATCGATCAGATATTTGTTTAGAAGTTGTTTCGCTGAACGGCTACACGCTCACAAACCGCCGTCTTCTTCTTTGGTTGTTAAAGCGGCTGACAGACAGCTCTCGGGTGCGGCACCGCCCCCTGCTGGATGGAGAGGACCGCAACAGCTGCTGCACTCCCAACAACAAATCCTCCTGATTCCTGACGTTCATCTCCACCTGCTGTCATGTCATGTCATGACGTCATGTGACGTGTCTCACGTCACTCTGTTTCCGGAAATGTTTCCCTCGTGTTGTCTCTCTTATTAACGACACTGAGCGACATTTTCAACCGTTTTTCGTACAAAGTGAAGCAGGATGACGTCACACTGCTTTTTACTTTTTCTGTCAGGTTTTAAAGTGATAAGTAAATAATTTATTCATCAATAAAGATGTTGTTACACTTAAAATTGAATTAAAGAATAAATATGTAGAAGAATAAATATCACTGCAAATAAAGAACAATTTATAGAATAAAGAACTTACTCCAAATTTATTTCTGTTCTTTACTGTATTTGCTTTTACATGAAGGTCCGAACTGACAAACTGTGGAAATTTGTTCTTTAAACAGAAACACAGAAAATGAAGCTACAAACATGTTGTCACATTTGATACGACTCAGGAAAACATTTTATTTGTTTTAATGGTTCAGATCAGCAGGAAAAACAAGCAAATACATTAATGCGGTTTTTTTTTTAAACAAAACAAAAATTTCAACTTCAAATGTGAAGATTTTTTTTACTTTTCGCTGACATACAATCTCAGATTTTAGAGAAAAAATAAGAAAAATTATAACATTTTCTGATTATTCATTAAATATAAATAAATCACGACAGTAATTGTTGCCTTCAGTTTTCACCTCGAACACACAGACGTTTTAACGGTTTGAAGCAGAAAAAACCTCAAACGTTTTAAAACATCTTGTTCCCTTTAGAAAAGAATAAGGAGGATTTTACAGGTTTTTATTTTCCAGTAAATGTCCTGGAAACTTTCGTCATGTTTTAACAAATCAGCTGATGTTTTCTTTGAATTACAGACTTCTGCAGTTCGGTTCATAAAGCATCAAGATGATGTTCTCAGGAGGTCTTGAACGCAGCCTGGTTCCTGAGCTGGAGCTCCCGTCGGGTTTCTGCAGCCGGGTCCCTCTCGCCGAGCGTCCTCCGGGCTGGAACCTGTGCAAAGGAACAAAGACTCACCTGGTTGGCTGGGAAACACATGCACACCTGCGGGGGTCAGGAAGCCACACCCCCTCGGCTGTGACCCTGAGCACGGCAGAGTAAACCGCCATCGGACGACTGATAACTGACGACAGGTGGGAAGAGCTACGTCTGTCTGAGGATGACGAGGATGAAGAGCTTCAACGTCCGACCAGAGACCGGCGGACGCTGCAGCACCTGAAGACCCTGAAACCGTTGCACCGCTGCTGTTCGAGTTCATTCCTACTTTCTTTAATCGGTTACTTGAAGAAGACTTCCTGGATTTGTTTCACCTGTAAAATCAGCTCACCTGTTCTTTTGAACATGAAACCATGTGACTGTCGGCGAATATCACGCGTGTCCAGTAAACAGTTGTCAGAGGTTTCTCAGTGATGACATCATTATTAAACGTATTTGTGACGTACGCATGAGGCTGAAAAGTAATTTTTAGTTCTTTTACTGTTCAGATGAAACTGATTGAGGAGAAATTAAATCCGTTTCTCAAATTCACAGTTCGTATATTTACTGGAACTAAATTCACCTGCAGGAACCGACTGAATGGTTCAAGAACCAAAACCCACCGCGACGTCGAGAAGTCGTTTGAGCCGTCGCCGTCTTTTCTGGAGCCAGAAGTGACCATATTTGGACGAGCTGGGGAGGAGCGCCCCGTCCACCTATAGCAGAAACCTGACTGTACTACAGGCCTGTCAATCAAACAGAAATTTATTCTTTTTCAATGGGAGTCTATTGGAGACGGCCCCTAGTGGCCCTCGGTGGCATTGCAGTTTAGGGCTTCACTTTCCAGACCCGGAGACTACGAACAGATTTATTTAGTCTGTGTCTGAAATCTGATATTTCAGTTCCACTAACAGCAGTCGAACGTCACATGACCAGACGAGTGTCGGACCTGTTTATCCTTCGTGATCTCTGCGGATGTTCAGAGGAAAACAGACACAACAGCAGATTCATTGACACCAAATTTATTGTTTTACGTCGAATTTTTTTTCCAGCAGAGACGACCGAGCCTGAAATTTCTACTCAGATAAAACTAGAATCACTGGATACTGAAAAGATGAAGTTGAATAGGAAATGATGCATTTCTTTAATTGTTGAAGCTGCCTAGCTATCGTCAAACAAACATAAAAATAACAGAAAGTAACTCCTCCACCTCTCAGCTCCTGTCGGAGGCCTTGTTCACCTCCAGCTCCCACTTCTCCAGGAAGTCCTGCAGGTTCAGGTTGAAGACGTCGATGCCTTTGTGGGACAGGTGGACGCCGTCGGCCCGGTACAGGCCCGTGTTCGCACCGCACCGGATGTTCTCGTGGGTCAGCGAGGTGCCGCCCAGCTCTGAGATGATGTTCTGGATCCTGCGGTTGACGGTGGTGCGGATCAGGTCGACTTCGTGGCTGTCCACCGAGTGGCGCCACGCCCTCCGGGGGAGGACGTTGGACCACACCAGGACGCAACGCGGGAAGATGCTCCTCATGGAGGTCAGGTCCTTCCTGACGGAGGCCAGCAGGTCGGTGGGGCTGTCGGTGCTGAGGTCGTTGCCGCCCAGGTGCACGATGAGGACGTCCGGGTCGGGCCAGGTGACCTTCAGCTGGTGCAGCTGAGGCAGCAGCTGAGACCACGTCATGCCCTGCGTGCCCTTCCACCAGATGGCCACCTTGCTGGGGTCCATGCCCAGCTGCATACCTACCTCGGGAGACTTGGCCCGCGTCTCGGCCCAGTACACCAGCGAGTGGCCGCAAATCCAGATGTTCTTGGGCTCGCTGCTCGCCGGCTTGCCTGGAAAGTTGAACAGGACATGTTTGTAAGTGTGACGCCTCACGGACAACATGAGCCAGAACTATCTGAAGCTCTAAAACAGACGGCACCGCGGTCCTCGTCTGGTTTCACAAAGATCTGGTGGACTGAACTCAGGTCCTGGTCACAGCTGACGTCAACGTGTCGACACATCGTTATCGAGCGACCTCGTGATCGTACATCACGTAAATAAAGACGTGAACACGTAGCGAAGCGGCAGGTGTTTAACTCTCTGAGCCTCATTTTGATTCTGCGCCTGTTTGTTTCACGTCACCTGAACGCTCCCGTTATTGAATTGTTCCAGCAGGTCGGGTCCTGCGCTGCGGCGGATCGGTGAACTGTGCGAGGGGGCGGGGCCTCTTCCACAGAGGAGACTGTGGTGAAACGTCAGGTAGTCCGACAGTACGACCGATCTTTGTGGAACCAGACACATTTTTACAGGCAACAACAAATATTTAACAAAATGTGTGAAAATCGAAGCGGTTTAAAGTCTACCAGCGTCCATCGTGCTGACGGTTCGTTATTTAAAGCTTCCTAGCTCACTACGTCGACCATGTAAATTACTACAGTGAACTTTACAGCGATAAACCAAACTTTACGTGAAACCACAACGTCACAAACACGTTCGAGATAAATTAATCTTTGAGTTTAACGATTTGTTCGGTTTAAGATGTGAAATTTAAAACAAGTCACAAAGATGGATCGGTGTAATTAAGAGATCAAAACGATCACCTACCTTCACCACACGACAATAAATACTGTCATCATTGTTTTCATTTTAACCTGCCGATCACTTTAAAATCAAACGAAACGCTCAACATCAAACGTGGAAATGTTCAGAGTCCCTAGCTAACAGCTGACTGTACCAACATTTATTACTGGATACTGAAACATGACATGCGGGAAAAAAATAAGAAACATTTAGAGTCTTAAAAACTTCTTAATTAATTCACTGTATAAAACTACAACGCTTTGATTTACTTAAATTTGATGACTGTGTTACATCCTAAACTTTCAGAGTCCAGTATTTCATCAAGGAGACGAAATGGAAACTTTATTTTATAAAAACCAATAAGGTCCGACTGACTGTTTCAGATCACACGCATGATAATAAATAGTTTGTTCCGTTTGAACTGGGAAGTCAGAATTTCCCCCAAAAACAGGTCTTCTTGAATCTTCTTTTCTAATGAATGAGGGATTATTTTCAGATGGACCTCCAGAAAACTAATAAGAAGGAGTGACTTTAGCTAACAACACCGAGATAACTGATGGACACATTTTATTCACTTTGGATTTGATGAGAGAAGTTGAATGGGAGTCTATGGAGCCGGAGGCTTTTTGGAGCCGACCTCTAGTGGCACTCGCTGGTATTGCAGCTGAAGACACTTCTGGATCAGAACCATTTTACAGACCTGAAGCTACGAACACTTTGATAAACAGTCGGTGGTTGTTACGTGTTAGCGACTCCTACTAGTAACTGTGACTGACCTGTTTTTTCCAACGTGTTGAGTCGTTCCCAGTTTTGACTTCAGATGTAAATGAACAAACCAAAAAGATCCAAATGTGGCGGTTTGAGATGTAAAATTCATTTATAAAACTTTTGATTTCCATTTCTGTTCCTGAACTCCACTCTGGACGTCTCGTGAGCTCAGCGGGCCGTGACACGTGACCAGATGTTACCTGTTTACAGGTGAGATGAGTTGAGTGACGGCGGCGCGTTTGATCTGAAGGTTCAGCGTGAATCACACCTGAACAAGCTGTTAGCATCACAACATCCAGACACCTGAAGGCCTCGACTCAACGTCAACGTCACAAAACCTTCGTTAAAACGTGATGACGTCAGTCAGGCGTCCTGACAGCTGTTAGCTTCCTGAGCTAGCATTAGCTTCACAGACGAAACGGCCGGCTAGCTAATAGCCGAAATTACGGGGATTAAATGAGCAGGAATTATAGCTGGTTTACAAATACTGATTCTGAATTAGCGGGTTAAACTTTAACTTTAGCTTTAGCTAGCACAGGCGGCTCCGTCCGAGTTGAAAAGTGAAGTTCAGACTGAAGTGAACATCTGGAGGATCGTATCTGAGGTTAGCTACTTACCGGGTTGGTGGGCTGAAACAGGCTAGCTACGTTAGCTTCCTCAGCTAAAAGAGTCACAGACCGAACTTCTATAAAATGATGTTTCATACAGAAGTTCTTAAAAAAACCTTCAGAACAGTTATTTGAACGAAGGTGTTGGTGACAGAAGCGACCGCTAGATGGCGCTATAACTCCGCTACGTTAGCTTCCAGAGCTAACGCTAGTTTCAGACGGAGACGATAAGCTCGTTTACAAAAAGCAGTTTCTGACTTAAATCAACATGTTACGTCACAAGACGTTTACAAACGGACCGTTAGCTTTCACAGATGTTTCTGTAGATCAACATGTTCACGTGTTTTCTTTCCTGTTAATGTTTGTTGATAATGAACATCTCGGTTAGCTTCCTCAGCAGCTGGTTTAAACGGACTTGATGTGAGCTGAAGGATCTAAAGATCAAACTTCTGGACATGGAGGTCTGTTGTTGTTGTTGTTGTTGTTGTTAGAAGAAGCGCGACGAGTCACGCATCGGCTGAACGTCGCGATGTGACGCACATCAAACTTACGTCTTTGTTGAATCTCGGTTTCTTTCCGTCCTCGCGGCCTCAGACGTTTAATCCTTTAAATTAACAACGTAGATTCAGATTTGAGTTTCACACGAGATCCTGAACAAATCAAAGAAGAAGAAGAATACAAACTTCTTTTACGGTAAGAGTTCCGAAGGCGTTACTTTGCGTGGTCGCAGTTACGACGTCTTCTGGTCTTCGGTGACGTCACGGTGACGTCACGGTAACGGCGGCTACACTCCGCTCGGCTAACTGGACGAACTTACGCTGACGAGATCGAAACGGACTCTTAAAAACAACCTGCGTAACACAAACCTCGAAGAATCAAGAGAAACACGCAAAATGAGACTTTCTAGAAATAAACTCACTTTTAAAAGATTCGACACAAGCGGTTCTAACGGCGTCGGTTCTAACGGCGTCGGTTCTAACGGCGTCGGTTCCGTCCGGACGGGTTCAGGCTGGACACACTGTCAGACTCCATTAAGGTTTCCGGAACCATTCTGTTGAGTTCGTGAATAAAACATCGAATAAACGAGAGCTGGTGTTGAACCTGACGGTCGTAGTGATGAAGGTACAAATGAGAGCTGAAGGACTCAGTTGGTTGTCGGACGACAAGACGGAAACTCCAGTTTAACGGTAGCGTCTAAATAAACCAACGCTAACATGAAATGAGCTAGCTATGCAATAGATAGCGCAACCTGCAGCTGCAACCCGTAAACAAGCTGGAAAACAAACGTGTGCTGGTTCACAGCTACGAGCTGAAATACTGACGTGAACAAAGAGTTCCTGTTCGGGGGACTGCCCTAACACGTCTAGCTAACTGTTAGGTATCAAACCTAAATCATTGTTTAGTACCGACCAAAATGTTTCTGTAGTATCGAGTACTAAAACTGTCTTGGTCGCATCGTCCGTCCCGTTATTGTCTTTACGTATTGAATAACTGCAGCGTTGATACCGAACTTTAGCGTAGAAATAAAGTCCGTCGGTCATAATCTCACCTGTCAAAGGACTTGTTTAAAGTCTAGATACCAGCAGAGGAACATGAAGAGGAAGAAGACGTTACTTTGTGAAGTTCAGCCAGCTTCTTCTGTCGGTCGCCGGGTGGAACCTCTAAACTCGGCTAACCGACCTCCTTAAAGACGTCTACGAGAGACGCAGCCGAGAGGCTCCTTTTCGAGGCGGTTTTCTACGTGTAGATGTTCTTAACAGACGTTCCACGACTGAACATCTGGCTGCTTCGCGCAGAGCAAAGAGAAATGTGTGCTTAAAGATCCGGACGAACTTTCCTGGCGTGAACCGATGAACCGTCAGGAAGCAGGAGATGTTGCGGTGGAGCTGAGATGCTAAATCAGACCTGTAGCTTAGCATCGGACTGCTCTCTAGAACAGAGCTAACAGGCCTTGCTAATCAAACAGATAAATCGTAGCAAAGCTTCCTTCATGCTATCTTCTGAACATTTGGCTCCAGAGATGCGGCTAATGAGGCGACTTCCTGCTAACTTCCTGGGTAACTGTGGGAGGAATCTATTTTAACCTGTCGAGTTCAATAAAAAAAAAAAAAGAAAACAGTGACAGCAGCATAAATGTCATGCAGTAGTATAGTTGAGGAAGCTCTTGACATCGTAACATTCCTGTAATTCAGACGTTAAGTTTACGTGAATGACGTGAAGAAGTCGTGATACCTGCAGCGCCGTCCTTGTTCTTGTCTCCTTGCTTCTTGCGGGCGATCATCTCCTGGTACTGCTGCTCTCTCTTCTCCAGCAGCCTCTGGTTGTACAAGTCCAGCTGCAACATGAAGCAAACACCTCGTAAAGGCTTCGGCCGACGCGGGACGGTTTATATTTACAAGCTCTTTACTTTATGTCTGGATTAGCTGAGAGCTCGTGTAGCGACGGATACGAGCGTCCGTCAGGAAGAACGGACACGGATGGAAAACCAAATCCAGAAAAGGACCCGATACCGAGGTCAGTCGAGCAGAACTGGAACCATCAGTGCAAACATGGCCGACCGTACTCGTTTACTTTAGTCGGGTGACGTGTTGAGTAGAGAAGCACTGATCTCACCTTCTCCTTCTGCTTCGTCTTTATGTCTTCGTCCGTCTCCACGGAGGTCTGAAGACTGATGGCGGCTGACGGCTCGGTGGGTAAACTGAACTGGACAGATTTGACCGGTTTGGTCGGCGGCTGGCCAGCCAGAGACTTCACCGTCTCGATGACCTTCAGGCATCTGGCGACTGTCGTGGAGATGGCCGATTGGTCCTCGCCCGCAGGACCGGACGCTGCCGGCGGCGTCGTGGTTAATGGGACAGAGTTCGAGGGCGGAGCTGCTTCCGGCTGTCCAATAAACGGCAACACTGAATGGCTGGAGGGAGGAGCGAAAGGAGGTTGTCCAGGAGGACGGCGGGGTGGAGGTCCAGGAGGAGGTCCTGGAGGAGGATGCCCAGGACGACGTGGAGGAGGTCCAGGAGGAGGACCTGGAGGTGGACCCAGTCTCTGGAGGGGTTGACCAGCTGAAGGAGGAGCTGAAATGGCCCCACTGGCGGAGGTGGAGCTCTGTGTTGGGGAAATCTGGGAGGTGACGGCAAGGGGCCAGTTGATCAGTGGGGGCGGATGCTGGTAGTGAGCGGGCGGAGGTCCCGGAGGAGGCTTCGGAGACGGGGTGGTGGAGGCGGTGCTCCCGATCGTCTTGGTGAGACTCTGAAGCTGCTGCGCCTTCTGAAGAGCCTCCAACTCCTGCTGGTCCAGGAATCCTTCGTACTCCGACACGCCGGGTCTTCGTCTGAGCTCCAGACCGGAGGACCGGGTGGGCGACGGGGAATGGACGCGATCGGACTCAACGGAACCCGTTCTGCTCGTTCGTAGCTGTTCCCCCGAGGACGGTAACGTCTCTCTCTCCGTGGACGAGGCCTCGGGGCTGTAGATCTTCTCCTGGGCTCGGCTGGCCAGTTTGGAAACGTCTCCCGTGCTCAGCTTCAGGCCGATAGTTCGCAGCAGACTCTGGATCTTGTCGTAAGGTTCCGTCTTCGGTTCCTCGCTGGTTCTCTCTACCGACGACTGTTTGGAGCTCGGTTGCTTCCTCTCCCCTTCCAGGGCCAGACTGCCGCTCGTGGACTCTTGAGCCAATCCCACAATGCGAGAGAAGCCCCGCCCATCCTGAAGTGCCCGCTCGTGAGGCAGAAGATCGTCGTGAAGATGAACCAGCTCTGGTTTCTTTTCCGCATCCACCTTCTTGTTCAGCATGTCGAGGAAGCGGTCCAGAGGCGGTTTCTCAGCTGAAGGGGAACGACGCGGGACTCTGTCCTTCAGTTTGGGGGAGGGGCTTCTGGGAGGCGTTTCGACCGGAGAAGGAGGTCTGAAGGAGCATTGGGATGATGAAGTGGGAGCAGTTTGTGTCATTGAAGGTTGTGTGGAAGCATCAGGAACACGTGCGGACAGAGCAGGCGGCGAGGTGCCGCGGTGCTCAGGAGACGGGCTGCGTTTGTCCGGCTGATACGGATCGTACGGCCGGTCTCTGAACGCCGGGTCGTAGTAGCGATCTTCGTAGGGCTCGTCGTAGACATCGTAGCGGTCGGTGTAGCGCCGACTGGCGGATGGCGGCCCTCCATAGGTCGCTTCACCGTAGAGACGACTTTCATAAGGCCGATCCGCGTACGGACGCTCTTCATAAGGCTGATCGGCGAAGGGTCGGCCAGCGTACGCGTCACCGTAGCGCCGGTCCTGGTACGGACTGTACGGCCGCTCGTAGTACGGATCGTCGTAAGGAGGATGATGGAGGTACTCCGGTCCCTCCGGTCGTTTCTTCAGGATGGACCGGACTGGTTTGTACTCCGTGAGTGGGACAGCGATGCGGCCATGGTCGTAGTCGATGCAGGTCCTCTGTCCCGGGTCCAGTCCTCTCGGGTCCACCAGAGACTTTTTGTAGGCTATCATCTCATTCAGCTCCTCCAGCTCACGCTTCTTCCTTGCCAGCTCGTCATCCATGACTCCGCCTCTCCTGGGAGGTGGGGTCAGCTCCCGCCTCCTCTTGTGACCCTCTTCGCGCTCCCTGCTGACCTTGCTCCTCCTCTTGGGGACCCTGTCTTTGCTCCTGCTGCGGCTCCTGGTGTGGCTCTTGCTGCGACTCCTGCTGCGGCTCTTGGAGCGACTCCTGCTGCGGCGGTTTGACCTCTCTCGGCTCGGTCGGTACCTGCTGCCTCGTCGCTCTCTGTCCGGGCTGCCGCTGTGTCTCCTTTTGACGATGCGTCCGAACTGGTCTCTGGGCTGACTCCCACTCCTACTTTTACTCCTACTCGTACTGCGGCTCCGACTCCGGCTCCTGCTGCGACCGTACCTCCGACGAGGTGCGCTGTAATCCCTCCGGCTGGTCTTGCTGTCCTGCGTTCTCAGATTTTTCACAACTGCCTTCAGCTTGTCCGTCTCTGGTTTGTCCTTCCTTAGATGTGAGATGTAGGCAGACGATAAGTTACAGACAAGTTGTCCTCATTACAATAATCCTAAAACATTTGTAGGTTCACAAGTAGTGACTTTGAATTTAGTCTGAGCTTTAAACATCTGAAGTCTTGAACAACTCTCATAAATTAAATAAAACTCACTCGTTTTCTTCTGAAGCTTTTGCCAGCTTGATGGTCATCTTCCAAAGAAGGAAAACACACAAAGTCAGAACAATAAAGATCAACATCATCCGTTGAACACAGAACTGGAGAAATACTCATCAATACATTCAGGTTACAATGAAGAAGACTGGACGGCTTCAGTCCCTGAACACTATTCTCATACTAACAGACTTCACATGGAACCTGTCTGGTTACCTTTCCTTTGGTCGCACCGACGCCACCGAGTTTCCGGACGGGGAGGAAGACGCTCTCCGTGTAACGTTTGATCCTGATGGCCTGGTTACCGCCGTCCGCCGTCTCGTGCTGGAGAAATAACAAAAGACGTGTTTTTAAAGTCATGATTGTAAAAAAAAGTCAAAGACAATAAATGATGCAGGATTTACGGTGGACGAGGGGGACGAGGAGGACCGGGGGGGGGGGGCACTCACCGGGACGACGCTGAACTCGACCTTCTCGTTCAGCTCCAGTTTCTTCTTCTCGATGACCTCGGCCATGTGGAAGTACAGTTGAGGGTTCTGGGCGCACTTGATGAGCCCCGAGTCCTCCGAGAACTCGATCACGATGCCCTGCAACACAAACAGCGTTTACTCAGGGGGTGCGTTCAGAATCCTCCTGGACGGTGGGTTTTTAAAGTCTTACGTGTCGGCGTTGTTCGGTGGACTCTTCGAAGGAGTCGGGGAGAATCTCCACGTACGTCGCTCGCTCCTCTCTGCTGTCCCGATGGGTGGCGATGTTGAACCGCACCTTCAAAGAGGAACGTTCAGGATGAGATTTAAACAGCGGAGCTCCATCACCCTGAAGTTGGAGGAGGGCAGCTGACGGACTCACCTTGTCTCCGTCCAGCATGGTGGCGGCGGTCAGCAGGTCTTTGGGGCTGAAGGTCAGCTGCTTCTGTTGACCCTCGATGGTCATCACCAATCGACCCATCTCCAGGTCCGGTTTGGCTCCGCCTCCAGCACCGGCCGGCAAACCCTTCTTCACCTCCTCTTCCTCCTTCTCCGTCTTCACCTCCCCTCCTCCCTCCGCCTCGCCCGGGCCCTCCTCCTTTACTTTCACCTGAAAATAAGAAGAATTCATCATTTCTGCTTCTTCAGGTGTTGAAAATATAATCCAGACCTTTTTTTGGTTTACCTGTCCGAGGAGCACTTGTCCGTCCTCAGCGCCTCCTCTGTCCTCCTTGTTCTCCTGCGGCTCCTTCTTGATCTCCTTGCGTGGGTGTTTGGAGATGGCTCTGAGGACGGTGCCTTCAAAGCGCTCCTTGCTGATGTCGTCCATACTGTCGGGGTCTCTCATCTTGAAGCCGAGCGGTGTCCACTGCAGGAAGTCAGGAGGACAGAAGGACAAACGTAAATCTGCTGCCGAGTCCGACAACGTCCTGGAAAACGCAACTTCACCGCAAGATGAAGTTGGAATTAAAGAATTAAAGAAGTGAGACGTGATGAAGAGAATCTGTAAATATGAGCTTCACCTCAAACTGGAATATTAAAACTAATCAAACTCAAACTATGTAAAAACAAGCGAACATCAAACCCTTCAACAGTTCTATTTTTAAATCTACAGTGCAGTAAGCCCCGCCTCCTGCCTGGCTCCTCCTCCTCACCTTGTCCCTGGCAGCTGCCAGCGCTGCTGACACCTCCTCCTTCTTCTTCCTCTCCGTCTGTCTCGCCCGCTCTTCTTCCTCCTCCCTCCTCTTCCTCTGCTCTTCCTCCTGCTTCCTCCTCCTCTCCAGCTCCTCCTCCTTCTTCTTCCTCTTCTCCTCTTCCTCGCGTCTCTTCTGCTCGTGCAGGATGGGGTCCATGACCCTCTTCGTCCTCCTCAGCCTGATGGCTCTCGTCTTCGACTTCACCTGCGGAGACAGACGGAGGTCAAACTGCGTGTCTTCCTGTGGTCCGGTTCGGTTCCGCTCTGGTTTGGGTCGGGTCCGACTCACCGTTGCCATGGTGAACTCCACCTCCTGGTGGATGTCGCTGGGGTTGAACTCGGTGTCACTGAAGTTCTCGCAGAGGTCGAAGGGGAGCTCTCCGAGCGGCTCCGAGTGGACGATGCCCTCCTCGGGCCCCAGAGACGTGATGATGCCCTGAAACACACGGGTCAGAACACCTGGACCATCAGAACACCTGGAGCATATATATATATATATATATGCATGTGTTACCAGCTCCCGAGGCTCCTTGGTGTAGCTGAAGGTGAAGGGGATCTTGGGTTTGATGTTGGCCGCCCTCCTCTTCCTCGTTGCCAGGTCGACCAGCAGGTTGATCAACACGTGGTCGTTCTTCAGCAGCGTGACGCCGCAGTCTCGGTGGTCGAAGGTCACGTTGGTCCGGACGGGCCCGATGTTGGCGTGGATCTGACCCGGGTAGCCCTGCATGATGGGCTGATCCAAGACCAGAGACCGAATCAATAATCAATAAGAGTGGAATCAACCGGTCCGGACCGGTTTAAACCTGCTGAGGCCAGCCGAGGACCCGGAACCGGTCTGGTCTGGCTCACCGTGGGCTCGATGATGGGCTGGCTCACAATGCCCTCGTACAGCTCGTCGTCCAGCTTCATGGTGGGCCCCAGGTCCAGCTTGGCGTTGGCCCGACCTCTCAGCGCTGTGGAGTCTTCCTCGCTGTCGCTGTTCTCGGCCTCTTCCTCTTCGCCGGCGGTGAGGGGGGCGGGGCAGAGCGTCAGGAGGAGGGGCTCCTTCACCCGCTGGATCCGGATCGCTCGCTTCCCCACCCTCAGCTGATCGACAGAAACGAACAGACATGGAAAGGTTTCAGCTCAACACACGGCAGGAGATCCAGGAGAACAAGAACCAGGAAAACAAGGAGAACCAGGAGAACAAGGAGAATCAGAAGATCCAGGTAACCAAGGAGAACCAGGAGATCCAGGGGAACCAGGAGAACAAGGAGATACAGGGGTACCAGGAGAACAAGGAGATCCAGGAGAATCAGGAGAGCCAGGAAAACAAGGAAAACAAGGAGAACCAGGAGATCCAGAAGAAAAAGAAGAACCAGGAGAACCAGGAGAACCAGAGATCCAGGAAACCAAGGAGAACCAGGAGATACAGGGGAACCAGGAGAACAAGGAGATCCAGAGGAACCAGGAGAACAAGGAGAACTAGGAGCTCCAGGAGAACAAGAAGAACAAGGAAAACAAGGAGAACCAGGAGAACAAGGAGAACCAGGAGATCCAGGGGAACCAGGAGAACAAGGAGATACAGGGGAACCAGGAGAACAAGGAGATCCAGAGGAACCAGGAGATCCAGGAGAACAAGGAGATTCAGGAGAACCAGGAGAACAAGAAGAACAAGGAGAACCAGGAGAACAAGGAGATACAGGGGAACCAGGAGAACAAGGAGATCCAGAGGAACCAGGAGATCCAGGAGAACAAGGAGAACTAGGAGATTCAGGAGAACCAGGAGAACAAGAAGAACCAGGAGAACAAGGAGAACCAGGAGATCCAGGAGAAACAGGAGATCCAGGAGAACAATAAGAACCAGGAAAACAAGGAGAACCAGGAGATCCAGGGGAACCAGGAGAAAAAGGAGATACAGGGGAACCAGGAGAACAAAGAGATCCAGAGGAACCAGGAGATCCAGGAGAACAAGGAGAACTAGGAGATTCAGGAGAACAAGAAGAACCAGGAGAACAAGGAGAACCAGGAGATCCAGGAGAACAATAAGAACCAGGAAAACAAGGAGAACCAGGAGATCCAGGGGAACCAGGAGAACAAGAAGATCCAGGAGATCCAGGGGAACCAGGAGAACAAGGAGATACAGGGGAACCAGGAGAAAAAGGAGATCCAGGAGATCCAGGGGAACAAGGAGATCCAGAGGAAAAAGGAGAACCAGGAGAACAATGAGATCTCTGTAACCACCAGACTCCTGGTTCTAGCGTCTCAGCGGTAACACTTCCTAAATCGCGTCCTCACCTCGGTGACGGTGAACTCGACCTCCTCGTTGACGTCTTCTTCGGTAAACTCGACGTCACTGAAGTTCTCTTTGACGTTGAAGGGAAGCTCTCCGTGTTCCTCCGACTTGATGAGGCCTTCGCTGTCCTTCAGGCTGATGATGACACCCTGCAAAGACAGAACATGCTTAACAGACCAGCTCTGATCCAGGAGGCCGCGAGGAGACACGTGGACGGAGAACTTCCTGTCCACCTTCTGGCGGGTCTCCTTGGTGTGGCTGAAGGTGGCCGGGATCTTGGGTTTGATGTTGGTGGCCCTCCTCTTCTCCGACACGATGTCGGTCAGCAGGTTGATGAGCACCTGGTCGCTCTTCAGCAGCGTCACCGTGCTGTCCTTCCTCTCGAACGTCAGGTTGGTCCTCAGGGGGCCGATGTTCACGTAGACCTGGCCGGGGTACTGACGCTCGCCGGGCTGCAGGCGGACCAACACACTTCATCAACAACAACACGGAGTAGAAACAAACACAAAGACACAAAAACAGGTTCTAAACAACAACGGATCAATAGAATCAATACACTGTCCCAGAATATATCAATTAACTGGACTGAGACAGGAAGTACACCACCTGACAGGTCTGGGACAGGAAGTAGACCACCTGAGCGGTCGGCACTGACCTGCGGCTCTGAGATGGGCTGACTGACGACGGCCTCGTAGATCTCCGTGTCAACGTTCTCGGTTCCACCTGGAGCCACTTTCACATCCGTCGCTATCAAACTATTCGCCTTCGAAACACGACGACAGAAAAACATCCAAATGGGATTAAAATCAGAACTGAAGGAAACTTATTGTCATGCTGTGAACTCTGAGGTTCTGAACTCTGAGGTTCTGTCGGACCTTCTCCTTGCAGGCGGTGAAGTGAACTCGGACCCCCGGCGTCATGGCTTTGGGGTTTCCGAAGAAGGCATCGAAGCTGAAGGTGAACTTCTCGAGGTCTTCTCTCTCGATGTAGCCGAACGTCGGCTGCAGGTCGGAGACAGAGGCAGGTACACAGGTGAACAGGTGAGCAGGTGAACGGGTGAACAGGTGAGCGGGTGAACAGGTGAGCGGGTGAGCGGGTGAACGGGTGAGCGGGTGAACGGGTGAACAGGTGAGCGGGTGAACGGGTGAGCGGGTGAACGGGTGAACAGGTGAGCAGGTGAACGGGTGAACAGGTGAACGGGTGAGCAGGTGAACGGGTGAACGGGTGAGCGGGTGAACGGGTGAGCGGGTGAACGGGTGAGCAGGTGAGCAGGTGAACAGGTGAGCAGGTGAACGGGTGAGTTGCTGTAGACAGATAGAGTGAAGAGGAGGAGCTTCCTCACCCCGATGAAGGAGATGATCCCCGTCGACCTGCCTGGAGGAGGCCTGAGGACAGAAACAAAGAGCAGGTTCAAACACCACAGAAGAAGACACATTGGACCTCCTGCTGAGCCAACAGGAAGTGACATTACAAAGTTTGCCTGCATGTTGACGTCCAAACGGCAACCTTTTTTTTTGTTCTACAGTTCGAAGGTGATCGATAACCGAATCCTCGTTTCAATACTTACTTCTCAAACGTGCGTTTTCCCAGCAGGCCGAGCGCCTTTGCCGTCTTGGTGGCTTCGGTTTTAGGTTTAGCTCTGGTCTTGGGTTTGGGTTTCGGGATGGAGGCGAGGTCGGCGGCAGGTGTTTGGACCGCAGCGAGTTCCTCGGTCTTTATCGTCTCGGTTGGACCGGACTCGGAGGCTGGAACCGAAATCAGAGCTTTGATCTGTTAAAGAAAACAAAGAGACACTGAAACTTCAGGTGACGTCACACCTGAGAGAGCCGGTCTCCGATCGATCGGTGACACCTGACCACGGATCAATACTCACCCACTCCGGCTGATCAGGGGGGGGGTTGGGCATCGGTTCCTCCACGACAGGCTGAACACAAACAGACAGAACTGTCATTTAATACCTCAAATTATCAAGTTTGCCCAATCAATAATCAATTATCCATTACGGCGATGCTCCAGGAGAACCGTGGACTTCACTGAGACCGACTCACCTCTCCAGTCCAGCCGGGGGGAGGGAAGGCCGGGAACCCGAACGGAGGCACGGCGCCTGGAGGAGGGACCGGAGGGGGGACCGGAGGCGGTCCGAAGGTCGCGGGGTCCGGAGGGGGTACCGGTGGAGGTAGCGGCCCCGGTGGAAGAGGCTCGGGTCCCCACGGCTCAGGCGGTCCCTCGGGACCCCATCCAGGATGTCCCCAGCCCAGCGGAGGGAGAGGCTTGTCGGGTCCCCAGTCCTCCGGAGGAGGTCTCCAGTCGTCGGGGTGACATCTCCAGGCGTCGGGGTGAGGAGGTCTCCAGTCGTCGGGGTGTAGAGGTCTCCAGTCGTCGCGGTGTAGAGATCTCCAGGGGCCACGGTGGGGGTCCCAGTCCTCTGGAGGAGGCAGCCAGTCATCAGGGTGAGGTCCCCATCCCGGTGGAGGAGGTCCCCTTGGATCCCAGTCGGGAGGCAGAGGCCCTCTTGGCCCCCATCCTCCGGGCGGTGGA
The DNA here is from genome assembly GCF_029030835.1 of Brachyistius frenatus. Lineage (NCBI taxonomy): Eukaryota > Metazoa > Chordata > Actinopteri > Embiotocidae > Brachyistius > Brachyistius frenatus. Next base: position 62,272 of record NW_027211078.1, read on the forward strand.
GGGGCCCATTCTTCAGGTGGAGGAGGCCAGCCACCGGGGGGCGGAGGACCCCAGCCTTCAGGCGGAAGAGGGCCCCACCCCCCCAGCGGCGGAGGGCCCCAACCCGGCGGACCGATGTCAAACGGAGGTCTGTCATCGCCCGGAGGTCCCATGTGCTGTCTGCCGCGCGTCGGTGCCTTTCCCCGGCCCATGTCCTCAGCGGAGGACCCGCAGCTAAACTAGCAGCCGAGTTAGCCGGCTAATCAACAACAGTCCGACTTCCGGAGTGAAACCCGACAGCTGTGCTCCTTTTAAAACAAACACTTCAGCGGCAGTCAGTCACCGCGCTCCTTCAGATCATCTCAGCGGAAAGTAAAACAGTTTACAGCCGAAATCAGAGCCAACGCGACCGCAGAGCAGCTCCACGGTCCCTGCTGCTGCTGCTGCTGCTTCTTCGTTGGTTTGAAGGAGGCTGTCAGACAGCTCGTAGGTTTATTACCGCCACCTGCTGGATGGAAGTGGAGCAGCAGCTTCTCTGATAATCTCTCAACTCCTGCTCACAACATCCACCTGTGCAGCAGCTCTCCACCGGGTGTCACGTGACCCAGTGTAACACCGCACTCATGTCAGACAGTTTCAATTAAAACTGCAAGCAGTGATCTGCGGCCCTCGCACGTTGCACGTCGGGGATCCAGCGGGTCTGGGCCACCGGCTCCCGATGTGCAGCATATTCAGGCTTGCAGTTTTTATTTTTTTCTCTATTTAGTTCCTTATTCTTCTTTAAAAAAAAATTGCTTTTTTTTTTTGGCAGCTTTAACATCTTCAAAAACTCATGAAAGTTGGTGCCTGACGCAAAGTGCAATGTTTCGTGAGGTTTGGAGCATCGTTTGGCCTCAAACATCAACTTCCTGTTTCACAGCAAAACATCAAATTTAGCCGCATCGCCCTGGTTATACTACATACTACATACTCTATACTATATACAAAAATGAATTTTGGGTCACTTTTTCGACTATACTTTTTCGATACTAAAGTATCTTTGGATATTTTGGATGACCTTTTTCTGAACTGACATGCATACCTCAAGTTACTTCTCACTGAGACACCTGCTCTAACCAGTGCACCACTGTGTGGCATGTTGTCCGAAATATGAAAAGAAAAGCCTCTTTTGGGGATTTATATTTTTGTATTGTGGTTGACCTTTGGTTTGGTATTAGTATGATTGCATGCGCAAACCTGAACCCGTGTGGCTTACCCTTAGAGGGACTCACCCTCCGTGAACCACGAACCATGTGTAATACCTGAGCGGGGCTTGAACCCATGTCTTCATGAGGTTATTTCCAGCTCAGCAACGTAGACCACTGGACTATCTTCGATGCTGGAGAAAGAGACTCGGCAGGAGAAAGTGTACCACGGAGTTCACTCAGAGCTTCCAGAGACTCAGCCGACAGTCTGGTTAACTCAACAGGTAAAAGATTCGACTTCACCAAGGTTGTTATTAAAGGTTCAGATTCCACCTGTTGATGCTGATTCAACTTTTAAAGAAGTTGAAGCGTTTGTAGAAATTGAAAAAGTTTTGCATTCACTACACATTACAGGAAGATATTTAATATCACGGAGACCCTTGAAAACATGTATATCTACTATCCAAAAAATGTCTGCGGCAATTTTGGTCACATTTGAATGAATATTTATGGACGATGGAGGTATAGGTTGCAGTGAGCCAAAGATTTGTCACAATGCTGTCTAACTCCTGGGAAGAAGGTTTGGGGTTCGATCCCCCGCTTTGTCATCATTTAAAAAAAAAAAGTCATCTTATTTTTTGGACGACATGACTTTTCTGTCACTTTGTGGCCGCCACGCCACGGGCACACCGATCGATTAAAATGTATTATTTTGATAACTTTTAATTCCAAACATGTTAAGAGTGCACAGACTCAATTTCAAGTCGGTCCGAAAAAATCTGTAGGAGTTCGTTAAAGTACGTGTGAATCGCCAAAAATGGCGACTAAATTCAAAATGGTGGACTTCTTGTCCACTTGACGTAACGGTGCAATGTAACTTTTTTGTGCGTCTAGGTGTGATACACGTGTCCACCGGATTTCGTGCATGTCGGTAAATGGAGCCACTGGGGCATCTCTTTAGGGGGCGCTAGCGAGCCATTTGGCCACGCCCACTCAAGACTCCGCTAGAATATGAAATCTTTCGTCAGGAGAGATGGGTGTACCAACTTTTATGAGTTTTTGAATATGATAAAGCCTCCAAAAAGGCAATTAATTTGTAAGAACAAGGACCGAAAAGAAAAACAATTCCTTGGATGATAATAATAGGGCGCTAAAAACAAAGATTTGTGAAGGCCTCAAAAATAAAAAGTAAAACCACAAAAACAATATGAAACACATTTTCTCGCAGTTTACGTGAAACTAAAACAGAACCTTAAATGTTCCACAGAAACACATCCACCATGTTGTAAAGATTTCAGACTGACTGGTTTATAAACCGGGTGTTTTTATAAACCGGGTGTTTGAGTGAAATGAGAGGCGCCTGCAGTGTAGCACAAAAAGCTTTTATTTAGTTTTGCTGGCTGAAGTCGCTCGACTCCAACAAAGAAAGAACATTATAGAACATCAACAATATGAATATAGGATCTCTCAAAATTACAGCAGAACAGGAGCCGGGACATCAGGTACCTCCGAGTCCCGCAGAGCGCCGGTCCGAACGGCGTCCTTCTTCCAGACCGAGAACGGAGCGGTGACGGTCTTTGCTCAGCGAACGACGAGGCCGGTTATTGCAGCGATACTTCGGACTCTGATCCGTCAGAATCCATCAACACTCCAGTTTGTTCAGATGCGTAGAAACATCCACCTTTCCCAACACCTGGGAAACGTTTACCGTGAGTGAATCTAAACGTGGAGACGGCTACACAGGAAGTGACGTCATCCGCTCTCTCCAACGAAGGCGAATGAAACAGAAACAAGGCAGAATGTGTGACGTCAACGACCGACTCAGAACCAGAACCGGACCAACGGTCGGATCAATCATCCCTTCTAATAAACCCAAAACATTTTGTTCTGTCAGACACCACGACCGTTCCCTGGGAACCACCGAGCTCCTGAACCAGAACCGAGCCCGGGAGGTCACAGGAAGGAGACGTCGGGACGCAGCAGGAGGAAACCGGTTCTGAGCTCCATCACTCAGATCTGGATCGGAGTCAGAACCAAATCATCAGCATCCGACACTGAAGATCTGCATTCTGAATTCAGTTTCCCAGAAAACAAAAACAAAGACAGAGTAGTTTAAGTACGCTTCAGAATGTTCACTCGTTCAAACTGGTTTCAGACTGAATTTACCTGAGTGTCAATCTGGTTTCAGTCTGGTTTCAGATGAGTATCAACCGGTCTCATTGATTTTAGAATGTTTACATTGATTTCAAACTTGTTTCAAACTGGTGTTTTCACTGGTTTCAGATTTAATCTGATCTGGATTTGAACTGGTTTCAGACTGTGAAGGGGTTCCACTCCGGTTTTAGGCTGAATTCAAACTGGGTTTCACAAGCTTTAAGGCTGGAGTTGATCTGGTTTCAAACTCTGTTTACTCTGGTCTTTGAGTAGGTTTAAATCAGTTTGAGACCAGTTTTAACTGGCTGATTTAAACTGATTAAGATTGGTTTAAACTGGGTTCAGACTGGTTTAAACTGGGTTCAGACTGGTAACCAGTGATGAGCGAGTGACCGAAAACAAACAGAAAGTCAGATGTGACTTTCAGATTAAAATGTTAGGCAGAAGTTATTCCCACCATTTAAAGACTAAACTAAAACTCTTGTCAGGATTGAAACGTTAAACTCAGAACGTGTTTCTGTCTTTTATCCCTCGTCTGCTTCTGTACTTTGACTAAAACACAGAAGGTGAATTACAGAAGTGAAGCGAGTTGTGTTGGCCGGGGGGTGGTGGTGGGGGGGGGGGTAGTAGTTCAGGCGAAGGGGGGCGTTGATCGTCCTCCCTGATGTCCTCAGGTGGAGTCAGATGGTTGAGAAGGGGGGCGGGGTCAGGGCCCCGCCCTGACCCCGCCCCCACTCGGGGAGGGTTCCGTCAGGTTCAGTCGAAGGGGCTGAAGTCTCTCTCCAGGTTCTCCGACTCGTCGTCGTCAGAGAAGAAGTCGTCCTCGTCGATGTCGTCCTCGTCGTAGTCCTCGTGCCACTCGGGGACATATTCTTCATCGTACTCATCGTCCTCGTCCTCCGCCTCCTCGCCGCCCTCCTCGCCAGCGTAGTTGTTGTTGTCCGAGTCCCCGGACTCCGACACCCGGTCCGCCTTGGACCTGAAACACCGCCAGCAGAGGTACCGTCAGGAAGACAGGTGGGGACAGGTGAGGACAGGTGAGGGCAGGTGGAGACAGGTGAGGACAAGTGAGGGCAGGTGAGGACAGGTGAGGACCACCTGCAGTTGTCAGGTTGAGGATGGAGGGACTCACACTTTGTTGGTGTCAGTGTTGTTGGACAGGTTGGAGGTCTGAGTGGATTCTGGTTCCTGAGTCTTCGACTGATATCCAACTCTGAAGTCCTGATCACGTAAACAGGAAACAAACAGGAAACGGTTTAGGACTAGTTTTACACTGGTTTCTAACAGGTTCTGTATCTCCAGCCTGGTTCTGATGGTACCTGGGTGGAGTGCTGCAGGATGGCCAGCAGGCGCTCCTCGATGCGTCGGATGAGTTCCAGTCCGGTGTTCAGGTGTTCTGGTTTCAGCAGCCGGACACACGAGGCCAGATCAGTGCACTGCAGCAGCGTCTCCTCTGAGAACACAGAACCAGTAACAGCAGTCAGACGGGTTTCCGGGTCACACGCTGCCTCAGAGCAGAACCGGGCCGCCGTCTCACCCAGCAGGATCTGCAGTGCGTTGGTGTGCAGGTCCAGAGCCTCCGTCTGCTGCTCCATCACGTCCATCTTCTCCGTCTCCTGGTTGTAGTAGCTGTAGACGCAGGAGTAGGCCAGCACCTGCAGACACAGAGCAGGGCAAAGTCAACCCATGCCTTCCTCCTCAGCAGCAGGAGGAGGAGGAGGAGGAGGAAGATGATGATGATACCTTCCGGGCCTGAGCGAGGACTTTGCAGGCGTCGATGACGAAGGTGAGCGACTTCATCTGCAGCGCTTCATTGATGGACGACACTTTGTTCTCCAGGTTGGCGGCAAAATCCTGAAAGACAACAAACGGGACGAAGAGTGAGTTCCAGGTTTTACTGCTCTGATGTCAC
>NW_027211078.1:70000-72500 GCF_029030835.1 Brachyistius frenatus
ACACACACACACAGTTAATGAACACACACACACACACACAGAGTCTCTCTCCTGGTTCTGACCCGACAGCAGTAGTGCAGACAGCTCAGTGATGGGACCGTCTCCGTGCTGCTGGTTCTGGGACTCAGACAGACGGGGCAGGTGGGGGCGGGGCCTGTGGGGGCGGGGCTTGGCGGCGGTTGAGGGTTGCGGCTCTTCAGCCCGGCGGCCATGATGAGGACGTCGGGGTCGTCGGTGTACCGCTGGACCAGCAGGTCCACGTTCCACTTACAGTGGACCAGGAGGTGCTCGGCCCGGTCCAGGTCCAGACTCAGAGTCCCCGACACCTGCAAGGACAGAGACCAGCACACCTAAGGTCAAAGTGAGGCCCCACACACACACACACACACACACAGTTAATGAACACACACACACACACACACACACACACACACACACACACACACACACACACACACACACACCTGTCCCTTAGGACAGAACCACTAAGATCAACATGTGTCGGGTCAGAACCACTCAGACCTGTTGGACCGTCATCTGCATCAGCTGACGGACTTCCTCCTGCGTCATGGTGCGACCCATCGAGAACAGAACCGCGTCCAGAACCCCGTCCTCAAACTGCGGCGGAACCAGACTGCAACACACACACACACACACACACACACACACACACACACACACACACACACACACACACACACACACACACACACACACACACACACACACACACACACACACACACACACACACACACACACACAGGAAGCCTGTGAACACACTGAGCTGCGACAGATCAACATAATCAATACTTTAACTGATAGAAAATAATCATTGGTTACAGACTGGCTCAGTTTTATTTTGAAAGGTTCTGATTTGCAGGAAGTGGTTTGTTTTGTTCAGATTAAATGAACCCGATAGATGTTATTGATCCTCAGCAGCATCCTGCGCCAACATCATTGATCCTGATTTTATTTTCATGTTTACTTTGACTTCCTGTTTACTCAGATGGTTTGTTTTTGTTTGTGTGTGATGTCATAATAAACTTCTGGACAGGAAGTGAAACGCTGTGATGAAGAGTTCATCAAACAGAATAAAGGCTGTGTGTGTTGTGAGTGTGTGTGTGTGTGTATGTGTGTGTGTGTGTGTGTGTGTGTGTGTGTGTGTGTGTGTATGTGTGTGTGTGTGTGTGTGTGACAGAAATCACTGCAGCTCAGTTTGATCAACATTAAAGTTTATTTAATTTGAATCTGTAAAGTTTTATTTTAATCTGAGTTCTTACAGAACGAGTCAGAAAACAACAAACACGTCAGATTTGTTTATTTATGTGTCTAAAATTAAACAACAACATTGTGCCTGATTAATTCTGTTTGACCTTTGACCTCAGCGACTCAACTGATCATCAGGAGCAGTGTGCAGGTCAGTGCCACCTGGTGGTGGAGCTGCAGATTACAGCCTGCACACGGCTCCTTTAGAGGAAACAGAGGCATTAACTGATGATGATGATGATGATGATTATCAAATATCAAAATACTATGAAATATAAAAGTGGAGGTTGAAGTAAGAGTGAAAGACTAACACGCTGCTGCTGCTGTGTGAGTGAACTGGAACCCCTGAGGCCAGAGGTCAGAGGTCGTGGGCACACCTGATGTCGGCCCGGCTGTCGGCGGCGTCCGTCCTGACCTCGGTCCGGCTGAAGGAGAACTGGGCCTGGCCTTTCTGCGGCGTGGACGGGTCCTCAGGGAGGAACTCCACGATGTGCGGGTTCTCGTCGCCGCGGCGGACGCAGCCTCGGCTGATCACGTGCATGATGCAGGACAGCACGTCGCTGGTGCTGCAGCTGAAGCGGCCGGCGCCGGGGGAGCGGGTCGCGTCCTGCTTCTGACACGAGTCCAGAACCTGAAACACACAAGAGTTTATTCATGGAGCCGGTTCCAGCGTGTGAGCAGCTCCCGGCTGCAGTGCATCATGGGAGTTCAGACAAACAGCACTGATCACTGTGAGACTAAAGGAAACCTTAAATCAGACAGATTCTCAGGGGACTTCTGGACGGTGCTTCTCTGGAGCTTTATTTTGAAAGGTTCCTCATCCCCTGCTGACAGACTGTCATAACCCCGCCCCCGTGCGTCCGGGACTTCCTGTCTGTCTGGATGTGAACGGTGTCTGTGTGACCTCTGACCTTGAAGACGAGGTTGTCGATGTGCATCTCCTTCTCCTGCTTCATAATGTGGACGATCAGGCAGTAGATGAAGTTCCTCTTCCTCTCCAGCGTTCCCGCTGCGTCCTCGTCCACGTTCAGGTATGTCTGTCGCGGCTGCAGCTGCACGAACGCTGGGACGCCATCCAGGCTGCGGGACGCCACCTGGTGGTTCAACCGCAGCACACCTGAGGCGCGGAGAGGGGGAGGAGTCAGAGAGGAGGAGGAGCCAGAAAGAGAGGGAGGAGGTAGGAGGAGCCATACAGGGGGTGGCGTCAGAGTAGAGGAGGGGCCAGAGAGGGG
>NW_027211078.1:75000-77500 GCF_029030835.1 Brachyistius frenatus
TACTTTAAACATGTCTATACATCCTGTTGGATCTCCGTCCACATGCTAATTATAATAATAATAATAATAATGATAACAATAAAACGTTCTGCGTGGAGGAGTTCTGGTGGTTCCTGCTGACCTGGTCGTGCTCCTGCAGCTGTCGGTCCAGCTGCTGCAGCCGGTACAGGTGAAACTCCTGCTGCAGCTCGGCCGACTCGCTCAGGTTCTTCAACATCTGCTGAGGGAAGCGACTCGGGAAGCAGCTGCCGATCTGAGCGATCACGGCGCTCTCCAACCACACGTTGCCCTGCGCCAGCAGCCGGTCGCCCAGGTAGTACCTGCAGACACAGAGAGTGATGCGTTCAGGAACGTACGCCTTCAGAAACAAGCTCCGCCCCGCCGGCTGCCGGACCCCGCTCAGACCTGTAGAAGTGCTCGAAGGTGTTGGCGAGCTCCAGGCCGGACAGGAAGAGCATCGGCTCCAGAAACTGCTGCAGCCGCTCCAGAGTCTCCGTGCTGCCGGACGCCCCCCCGCTGGCCTGGATCATCTGATCGATGTACTGAGCGAAACGCTCGCTCACCTGCAGGCGGACAAAAGTAGCAGATGGAAGTCTGGGTTAAATTAAGCTTGATTTAAATTAGAGTTAGGTTAGGTCTAAGCCTGGTTCAGACCAGGTCTAAGCCTGGTTCAGACCAGGTCTAAGCCTGGTTCAGACCAGATCTAAGCCTGGTTCAGACCAGGTCTAAGCCTGGTTTAGCCCAGGTCTAGCGTGGGACTCACGTGCATGGCTCGGAGGATGGAGAGCTGCAGCAGCGCGGCGGAGAAGCCGTGTCGCAGGGCGAGGACGAAGGCGGTCTGCTGTCCGAACAGCTCCTCCATGGCGTTCTTCAGCCGCAGGTACAGAGTCCGATAACGCTCCACAAAGTCCGGCAGGCTGCAGCTCGACTCCAGGAACTTCTTCACCTGAGGGGGGCGGAGTCACGACTACGCTTCAGATTCGGATCCTTTCCGACAACAATGTGAACATCAGATCTTCACGTGTGACGCCAGCAGACACACAGACTCACCTGGCGCTGCACCACTCCCTGCCAGCAGAGGGCGATGCCCGCAATACTGCTGCTGCTCTTCACTTTGGGTTTGGCTGAAGAAGAGGAGGAGGAAGAGGAGGACGCTGCAGTGTCTTTGTTTTTGCCCTCTTTACCATCTGGAAGACAGAATTTAAAACGTTCGGTGTCCTGGACGAATATCGTCACTGATCAATTTAGTTGAAAAAGAAAAAACATAAAAGAACACGCAGCCACAACGTAAAGATGAAGCGTGGCCTCTTATCGGCCTTCTTTTCCTTCTGAAAAGAAATCACGTCACCGTGACAGGAAGTCAGCCGTCAAAATAAGAGCAGTCCAAATGGAAAGAAAAGGATGGAGCATAAACGTCCTGATGACGTCAGCCGAATGTTTCAGTGGGTTCAGACAAGGAGGAGAGTCGGCCGGCGCCCCCTGCTGGACGGGTTAAAAACTATAAAAAGGTGTGTTTAGATTGCAAATATTCAGGAGGAGTGATTGTTTATAACAAACAAAAAAAGAAACCCAATGATTAGCTGATTAAATCCTGTGAGCAGCGCCCCCTGGTGGCTGTCTGCATATTACACAAACTATTGTCTGAATCAAACTATCAGTTACAAATACGTGAAATCAGCAGTTTATCAGAGTTTCAAATATCTTCAAGACGCTCACAGATGCAGCCAGCAGGGGGCGACGCGCCGCCTTCCTGTCCTCATGTGGACACATGGAATGTGAGAGCAGCGTAAACAAACAAGCCTCTGGTCAGCTGGTACTTACTCTTCAGCTCTTTGCTCCTGTTGAGACCTTCTGGAAACAAAATAAACTCCTTCAGTCATCAAACACATTTTATATCAGCTGATCGGCCGTCAGCTGATCGAACCGTCAGCTGATCGGCCGTCAGGCTGGATGAACATTTCAATAGCAACTGATTTGTACTAAATATGAGATGTGTGAATAAAATCGACTGATATTTTAGTGGCGTTTGGAACAGAGACGGTCAACAGGAAGAGAATTTTATAAAGGTTTTGTTTTTAGTTTTGACTGACAGGAAATGAGGAATATCTCTATCAAAATAAGAGCAGAGCAGGAGTGAACTGGTCCTGATAACATCACTCACTTGATTTGACAGGCGGTTTGAGCTCTTCGCCGTCCGCCTGGCTCGTGTCCACGTGAACCAGCAGGTGTGTGAGGCGCCGCACTCTGGAGTTAAAGATGGCCGCCCGGCTCTTACAGTGGCGTGCTGACTCGGCGTTATCCAGGTACTCACTGAGCAGCCAGGACAGAGGGCTGCATGCCGAGGATTCTGGGTAAACACAGGGAGTCCGACTGTGTGATCAATACCATCAATCTGTGTGTGTGTGTGTGTGTGTGTGTGTGTGTGCGTGCGTGTGTGTGCGTGTGTGTGTGCGTGTGTACCTGTGTGTGTGATGCTGTAGACGATGGGTGTGATCAGCGC
>NW_027211078.1:82500-90000 GCF_029030835.1 Brachyistius frenatus
CCCGACCCTCCCTTCTTCAGGACGTCCACCACCTCCCCCAGCTTCTCCAGAACCGTCTTCTTCCCCTGCACACGCGGGTTGTTGAACACTGCAGGAGGACAGACTCCTGATGGTTTATGGGTAATTTCATGTGCATCATGTCCCGTGTATAAAATCGACTGATATTTGAATGGAGCTTGGTGTGGATTGATATCCACTGATTGAGGATCAATAGGTCCACAGACATGTTACAAGTCGGGTGAGCAGCCAGAGCACCCCCCACCCCGCACCTCCCCTCTCCAACCCGCCCCTACACAGACACCTGTCCCACCTTTCATCTTGTCCTCCAGGTCTTCGGGGTACTTGCTGTCGTCCTCGGTCGGCAACCCGCTGTCCGTCTCCGAGTCAGCAGGAAGTTCCTTCTTGGCTTTCTTGGAGACCATCGCTGAGGAAGAGGAGTCCAAAGCTGACGATGAAGACGAGAGGTTCTGAGCTGCTGCTCCTGCTCCTCCTCCTGCTCCTTCTGCCAGGCTGGATGGCCCCATAGAGCTTTCAGCTGGAGAACAGAGCACAGTGAGACACGGCGTCCCGAGGACGGAGACGTTGGGGAGGAGGTGCGTGTCCTCACCCAGCAGTTCCTCGTCCTCCAGACTTCCTCCTCCTCTCCTCAGGTAGTGTTTGAGGAAGGCGTGAGAGCACAGCAGGTCGCCGAGACACGACGACGGCAGGTTCTGCTTCAGGAAATGGAGCAGCTTCTTCGCCACGTCTCCGGGGACGGACAGGCTGATCAGGGACGAGTCGTCCAGCGCAGCCTCCTGGACAGACAGGAGACGGGTGTTTTATTTTGAAAAGAGGCTTCAATCTCTTGGTGCGTGACTTCCTGCTTCACCCCCTCACCTGTTCGTCCAGGCTCCTCAGCAGGAGGCCGCTGACCTCCTGCTGCTGCTGCGTCTCCAGCTTCTTGATGAAGAACAGCACCTCCCACCACTCAGCACGACTCAGACACACAGGCTCCGCCTGCAGCACCTCCGACAGGTACGGCAGCGAGTACAGACCCCCGGGGGGCTTGGAGAAGAACGTCTGGCTCACTGGAGGGACACGGGGGACGAGGACAGATACGTGAGGAGGACAGACAGGTGAGGGGGACAAACAGGAGGACAGACAGGAGAGGAGGACAGACAGGTTCTCACCTGTGGTCAGTCTGAGCGTCTCGGTGAGGGACGATGCTCGTTCCTGCGTGTCCTTGTCGGACTGCGTGCTGCCTCCTCCTCCCAGGATCTCCACCATGTGCCAGTGGACCCAGTAGGTTCTGGACAGAGAGTTCCAGAACACCTGGAGGCAGCGGGACAGAGGGACAGTCAGGACAGGTGAGTCTGCAGGAGGACGCTGGGGGACCAACATCAAACACACCTGAGGTTACATTATCACTTCACCTGAGATTAGACACAGCCCCCGTGCCTACGATTTGTTTCCATGGAAACTAGTCGCTCATTAAACAAACAAACACAGCTGTCAGAAGTATTGACGACTGATCGGCTGACCTGTGACATCATCAGAGCTGCTGCGGTCCTTCAGACTGTTGTGTGTGTGTGTGTGTGTGTGTGTGTGTGTGTGTGTGTGTGTGTGTGTGTGTGTGTGTGTTTATGTGTGTGTGCGTGTGTGTGTGTGTGTATATGTGTGTGTGTGTATGTGTGTGCGTGTGTGTGTACGTGTGTGTGTATGTGCGTGTGTGTGTGTATGTGTGTGTATGTGCGTGTGTGTGTATGTATGTGTGTGTGTGTGTGTGTGTGTGTGTGTGTGTATGTGTGCGTGTGTGTGTATGTATGTGTGTGTGTGTGTGTGTGTGTGTGTGTGTGTGTGTGTATGTGTGTGTATGTGCGTGTGTGTGTATGTATGTGTGTGTGTGTGTGTGTGCGTGTGTGTGTATGTGTGTATGTGCGTGTGTATATATGTGTGTGTGTGTGTGTGTGTGTGTGTTCTCAGGTGAGCTCACCTGTCAGATGTGTAAACGTGTCTTTAGCTTGTGTTCTCACCTGAACAGGTGGTGAGCCGTCGTTGCTGTAGCGGAACTCTCCCTCGTCTCCGGCGCTCACCTCCTCATAGTCCTCCAGCATGCGGACCGTCATGCCACTCTTCAGGTTGTCCTGGACGTACTCCACGTAGGCCGAGCGGCTGGCGAAGTCGGAGCGCGTTTTGAATCCGTTTCCCGTCTTCTTCTTCGGTGGTGCCGCGGCGGGCGCCGCGACCGCCGAGCCGGCGCTGAGGGCGACGGGTGAAGCGCAGAACCGGGGCTGGAAGATGGATCTGAGGACGGGACGGGACGCCTCCTCGCCCTGCTCCTCCCCACAGGCCCCGCCTCCTCCGTGGTTCTGGACGGACCCGTCGGGGGGCTGCCGGTTCCGGTCCCAGCCCATCACTCGGACCAGCTCTGAGATCAGGTTGGCCATCGCCATGGTGAAGTCGAACTCTCGCTGCACGCGCAGGTGCTCCGTCTGGTGGGCGGTGCTGGAGGAGGAGGCGGGGGAGGGGCTAGCATCCTGTCTGTCAGAGCTGGACTCCGCCCCCGCCGTGTTGAGCTTGTCCATCAGAGACGTGACGCAGAGGTACCGCTTCACCAGAGAGAACAGCAGCTTCCCGGGAATCTGAAACACACAAACAACAGTTTGGTCTCCGCGTGCAGCGGCGCCCCCTGCTGGGTGGACGCTGGCAGCTACGGTCTGTTACCAGGGAAACAAGATGTTGGTGAAACTGACATGTGGAGATGACCTGAGCTCACCTGAGGCAGGTGAATGCCCTCGAAGGAGATGCCGTGCTCCTCTGAGGACGTGGTTTCAGCGAACAGCTCCAGCAGAGTGTAGCGGTTATCGAAGTCCATGTGCTGCTCGATACCGTCCTGCTGACTCAGCGACAGCAACACGTACGCTCGGCTGCCTGCAGAGACACGGATGAAGTCAGCGTCGGCACGACAACGACATCACGTCTGCTACATCATCGTCGACAGTTCATACAGTTTAGAAAATGTTCTGTTTGGTCCAAAATATCAGAGAACAGGAACCATTCAGAGAACAGGAACCATTCAGAGAACAGGAACCAATCAGAGAACAGGAACCATTCAGAGAACAGGAACCAATCAGAAAACAGGAACCATTCACAGAACAGGAACCAATCAGAGAACAGGAACCATTCAGAGAACAGGAACCAATCAGAAAACAGGAACCATTCACAGAACAGGAACCAATCAGAGAACAGGAACCAATCAGAGCAGGGCGTCAAATATAAACTGTATGATTTCAGAGTTTATCACCATCTTCATCACCATCAACTTCATCATCACCATCCTCATCATCATTATCTTCATCCTCATCACCACCACCATCATAATCTCCAGTCACATGACTGCTCAGAGGAACCTGTTCACCAGCCTCAGTCGTCGCTAACGACAGAACAATAACGGCAACAAACAAAACATGAAAGTAACATTTGATAAAAACAAATCAAATATTGATGTAGTTAAAAAAAAATGAATGTTGTAATTAAAAGTCAGTAGTTACACTTAGCCACGCCCCCCGGCCCCGCCCTCAGATGGTGTAAAAAAGGTGTTTAGGTGCGTTGTTGTTGTTTACCTGCATCGTGGGAGGCGAGCGCCCGCAGCATCTTGCCGGCGCTGCGCCTCGTCTGCGTCTCCTTGTTGCAGAGCAGCTCCATGAGGAGGTTGAGGGCGCCGGTCTCCTTGAAGACGCCGACCAGCGAGCCGATGCTGGCGTAGGCACTCAGCACGTGGATGGTGTGCATGATGTTGATGGAGAAGTCGCTCTTCTTCGCCATCTGCTTGCGGGCGCGGCACACCAGGTTCTTCACGTCCTCCTTCATGTCCGACAGCTCCACCTCCTCGCCGCTCCTCTGGCACCCGTCCGCCGTGTCGCCGCCGCACCGCTCCTCCTGCGGCTGCAGGGGGCGCTGCGGGTCCGTCTTCCTCTTGCCCAGCAGGGTGGGGCAGTTGGCGTACACGTCCTCCGTCGACATCCACATCAGGATGTTCTCCGGTTTGGTTTCTCCGGATGTCGAGGAGCCGGACCCTCCCGCCCCGGAGCCGCCGCCGCCGCCCGTCCCGCTCGCCTCGCTGGCTCCGCCCCCGGAGCTGGAGCCGTCGTCGACGGTGACGAGGCACCAGCGGATCAGGTACTCCGTCTGGCCGTCGTGGGTGCGACGCTGCCGGATCAGCTCTTCAGGATACGCCTGCAGCCGCGGGCCGAGCTGCACCAGCAGGTTCCCGCTGCGGCGCTCGCCCACCATGGTCGCTGAAGAGAGAGGGGGAGGAGTCAGGAGACAGGGGGAGGAGTCAGGTGACAGGGGGAGGAGTCAGGATGTGATCTGATCTTTTTACTGACAGGGTTTTAAAAGGAGCAGCTCCGCTTTGTTTATATTTCATGTTGATGATGTCATCAGTGTAGGCCCCGCCCACTAAATACAGAGGTGTGTTGATCTGACTGAAACCAACAACAGGTTGTTTATTTACAGTCACCAGGATTTTATTGAAGGAATCAGATGTCTGTTTGCGTCCCTCTGACACCAACAGATGTTCCTGAGAACACCTGGAGCTGCAGCTGGAGCCCGGATGTAGAAAGGTGTTCGGTTCGGTGCATCACACGGCGGGGTCCGTCTAACACATGACGCAGCGTGTTGTCTGACAGCCGGGGTCCGTCTAATGTCTGACGCAGTGCTGCTAAACAGTTAGCCACACTGACATTAGCATGGCTCTATTCATTAAACAGTCACTAACCGGGTTGTCATGGCAGCTCGCGCAGAGCTAAGTAGCGCCATAAGTTTCAGTTTCAGGAAATAGCCCAGTCCCCGACTAGCCTACGGTACCTGAACGCAACAGAAAAGAAGCTAACACGGTGGCTAACGTTAGCTAATGCTGCTGATGTGTTTAACTTCCCGTTAACGGCGAACATCTGGCCGCTTTATTCACACCGCGCTGACTTTACCTCGCTAACCAACTAGTTAACTAGTTAACACAGTCAGCCCATCAGCGGCTCAAATAGTTCTGGGGAGCTCAGCCGGACCGCACAGAGAACGTCACACCAAGTTCCATTTGAAAATCTCCATGTTTAACGTGGCGTCGGTTGGGAATCAAATCATCCGAGTTCGAACTTAAGTTTAATAATATATTATATATATATATATATATTATATACACATAATAAGTTTAAAACAGCTGCTGGACTTCTTAGAACCTTCTGGTAAATTCGGCACTTTAACAATCTGTAATCATCAACATACGGAGCCCGATTCTTAAGTTTGGAGTAAACTTCCCTTTGGTGGGACAAACTGTGAACCCCGAGCAGACAGCTTTGTGAAGTGAACTGTCCGGCGGGTTCCCTGCAGGCTGGCGGGGTGTTGGTGCCGAATTAAAGACAGAATCCAGAAAACAAACACAAACATTTCAGACACAGATTCAGAGTTTACAAACTGCCGGATTTAAGTGTGTTTTATTTTGAATTAGCAGGTTTTTTAATGGACTTTGGTGCGTCGTTCTGTCAGTTCAGTAGCTGTGGATGGAGCCGGGGAGGGCCTGCCCAGCCCGGGTCCGACAGGGAGGCGGCTCCGCTGACACACTGCGGCCGACGGAAACAGCTCCACGACAGGTGAGTCCGGCTTACCTGCCGTGTCACTGGCCTTCCCCCTGCTCTCCGTCTTCCCCCTCACGCGCTGTTTTCTCTTCCGCCCTACCGTGTCGGTCCCCAGCCTGCTGCTCGGAGCTCCGTCCTGCTGGATGCGCATTTGCGCACTTGTCACAGGAACCGCGTCACGGGCGGCTTTTTCTTCTGCGTCCATCACGACGTCCTTCTGCTCTTAAAATGTGCAGCGCGCCACCTGCTTTGTGGGAGTGTAGAGTCATGCAAACGAATCACAACAAATGTTTGCTTTTTATATTTTAACACATTTTGTCGATTTTTGAAGTGAGAAGAAGTCATTTTAAATCAAATATTAACTCACTGTTAGTAACAAATACAAATTGCAAATTTCTGTCTGGAGTTTGGTGTCAAGATGACGGAAACATAAAATCTGTCAATTTTCACTGCACTGCAACCAAAATCTAAAATGACCAAAAAAGTCTGAAATGAAAGACAAAAACCTATAAAATCAGCAGATTTCTGAATGAAGTCTGGTTTAGTTTAAGCCGCTGGTTAAATGTATATGAATCAGTTTAATTTTCTTTGCAGTGTTTGAATGTTTAAATAATACAAAATTTCAAGACCACTAACTGACAGCGAACCGTCTCCAGCAGCGTGTTTGTCCTCGTTGTGATGATGTGAAATGAAACGTGTTTCTGCAGGTTCATGAAACAAACCGCAGCAGACATGACGCAGCCGCTGCAGCGCGTTCTGACCAGCAGAGGGCGCTGACGGCGCACTGACAGGAAATGAAACAGCAGCAGCATGAACAGGGTTGTTCTTTTTATTTTTTTATTATTTTTTTTATTTCACTTTATTAATCCCCGAGGGGAAATGTCTTCACTACAGCAGGGGGGGCTCTCAGGGGGGAGATGCTGCAACAGGCTGCCACGAGCGCGGCGCCAGGTAACCTGACCTGAGGTGCATGTTTTTGGATCTTCTACGGTCTGCACCTCCTCTCTGGACCTGCAGGGTTCTGGTCTGTTCCGGACCCTCCAACAGTTTATTCTCTCTCTCTGCAAATGTTCTCCACCTCTGGTTCTGGTTATGTCAACAACAGTTCTCCACCTCTGGTTCTGGTTCTGTCAACAACAGTTCTCCACCTCTGGTTCTGGTTCTGTCAACAACAGTTCTCCATCTCTGGTTCTGGTTATGTCAACAACAGTTCTCCACCTCTGGTTCTGGTTATGTCAACAACAGTTCTCCACCTCTGGTTCTGGTTCTGTCAACAGCAGTTCTCCATCTCTGGTTCTGGTTCTGTCAACAGATGTTCTCCTCCTCTGGTTCTGGTTCTGTTGGAGGCTCCTGTTGATCCGTTGGTTCCTCTGTGGTGTTCTGAAAGTTCTGCTGTTAGAACTTTACTGTGTTACAGAACCGGAGGTGACTGATGAACTGGACCATCAGGATCAGAACATTAAAATGATCCAAACAGATCAATAAACATCTGACACGATGACGTCATTCCCGTTTTCATGTTCTCAGGAGGCTGGAGGAGCGCTGAGGGGCTTTAGGACCCGGAGGAGGAAATCTCTGCTGCTATTTACACACACACACACACACACACACACACACACACACACACACACCTCCTCTGTATTCTGCTCGTGCCTCCTCCTCCGTGTAGAAGCCCTCCACAGCAGCTGATGCTCCCTCCTCCTCCTCCTCCTGCTCTTCATCCCTCTGCAGGAGAGTCTTCCTCCGACCACACGGACGTTGCTCTTCTTTCCCGCCTCTCTGAGTCTCGGAGCTCCGGACCTCCACACCGGGACCCTCGGGGCTCTCTGTCCGGCTCGGGGTGCGCTGAGGGCGGCTGCAGGGCAGAGGAGGGGTCGCGGTGCAGCCC
>NW_027211078.1:95000-102500 GCF_029030835.1 Brachyistius frenatus
GATCCACAAAAAATTCTCTGACGTCAACTCAACGGGAAGGCGGCCATTTTGTGGGTTTCACCATGTAACTTTAACGTACATCGTCCGACACGTTCCGCACTTTACGTGTTTGTCAGAAGCCCCGCCCTGAAGACATCTCCATGGCAACATTCAGTCACACTCACAGCGCCTCCTGCTGGCAGGTTGATCAGATCGACTTCAGATCAGGTCAGAAAAGCTTTAAGACATTGATGACGATATATCAGAAGAGCTTTTGTCGAAGGGTGTTGCCATGGTGATGCAATGAAGTCGTCCATTTTTAATGTACTGTTTGTTTCTGCAGCTTCAGATTTGATCAAACTCAGATTTAATTCTTCATCTGAGGAACTGAAACACAAAATAAAACACACAATTATATTTTTAAATTCAAATTATTTGTTTTGAAAAGACAAACAGGAAGTTACCCTGCGACTTCCTGTTTCAGCTCTGCGTTCATTTCTGATTTTAATTATTGATTCATTTGATGATTATTTTCTTAATTAACCAACTTTGTTCGGAAACTATCGGTTCAACAAACTTAACACTTAACTGTCTGCTATTTTTCTTTATTTAACTTTTTTTACTCTACACGTGGACTTCCTGTCACTTCCTGTCATTACCTGTCAGGTTTTCTGGACTCTTTGTCAGTTTTGAACTACTTCCTGTTTGTATCAGGACACCTGATGGATCCACATTGATGAAAAACAAACTGAAGACATCTTTTTTCTTTCGTTGTCTCTGTGGATTAACTTTGTTTTTAAAAACTGATCAGAGAACCTGAAGACGTCCGTGGTCGTACAAACGGCCTCAAAACACGTCTGTCCCTCCAGGAAGATGTCCGTCTGTCCACAGACGTCCAAAACCATTTGGTGGACTAACAGGGTATTACCCTCTTTGGACCAACCTGTTGATGGACACGTGGGTGTGGCTGGATGTGATTGGCTGGTTGGTCTGAACGTGGACTCTGACAGGAAGAGAGAAGTGGCAGCTTCACCAGTAAACTCTGAGTTAAGGGCTGAGACCGTCATCACACACACACACACATACTTCCTGCTCAGCTGGAAAACAAAGCAAGCTGCTCTGTGATTGGTTGTTTTGGACTTTGAATGCTCGCTGATGAAAAATTAAACATTGTGTTTCCGGAACCATTTCCTGTTTGCGTGTCAAAGTGGTCATCTGCTCACACACACACCTGCTCACACACACCTGATGTTTATTGATCGTAGTGATGTCATAGATAGATAGATATACTTTATTGATCCTGCAAGGAGACATTATTTATTATTTGCTTTCTTCATCTGCGTTATTGATACCCGTTAATTTGGAGCTGCTGCTTTAATCGGGACAGGAGTGAATGCGGAGGACAAAACGGGACAAAAATAATCAATAAATAAATGATCAATACAGTTGGTTAATGAAAAATGAACATAATTAAAGTAATGTTTTGACTTTATTTCTATATCCCCGTAAATCAACTTCTATGTATTTACTTGTGTCTGTATCTTAATAAGGTGGGCAGCAATCAATCAATCAGTAGACAGAGTGTGAGTGACAGGAAGTCCTGACCAACCATTGGTTGACTCTCTGAGCAGGAACAGGAAGTGATTTATCTGACAGGAAGTGATGTCAGCGAGTTGCAGCGGGGTGGTTGGACCGGTTTGAGTTTGTTCCTGCCGTGGTAGGATCTGTGCTCATCGCCTCAGGAAGCAGTGCATGATGGGAGTGAAGAGGCTGCTGCTGGTCTGCGTGCTGGCTGCTCTCGGTAAGACGACGTGTTCGTCGTGTTTCAGGCTGCTGAACTCTTGAAATCCTCTTAAACACGCTTCACTTCCTGCTGCAGGTTAAAGCTGCAGCTTCCTATTCACAGGTTCAGAGAAACAAACGGCAGCCAGAAGAAACATGTCTCTTTGTGTGTCTTTGCGTTGTTGCGTGTGTCTTTGTGTTGTTCCGTGTCTTTGTGTTGTTGTGTCTTTGTGTTGTTTCTTTGTGTTGTTGCGTGTCTTTGTGTTGTTATGTGTCTTTGCGTTGTTGTGTGTCTTTGTGTTGTTCCGTGTCTTTGTGTTGTGTCTTTGTGTTGTTGCGTGTCTTTGTGTTGTGTCTTTGTGTTGTTGTGTGTCTTTGTGTTGTTGTGTGTCTTTGTGTTGTTGCGTGTCTTTGTGTTGTTGCGTGTCTTTGTGTTGTGTCTTTGTGTTGTTGTGTGTCTTTGTGTTGTTGTGTGTCTTTGTGTTGTTGCGTGTCTTTGTGTTGTTGCGTGTCTTTGTGTTGTGTGTCTTTGTGTTGTTGCGTGTCTTTGTGTTGTTATGTGTCTTTGTGTTGTTGCGTGTCTTTGTGTTGTTGTGTGTCTTTGTGTTGTTGTGTGTCTTTGTGTTGTTGTGTGTCTTTGTGTTGTTGTGTGTCTTTGTGTTGTTGCGTGTCTTTGTGTTGTTGTGTGTCTTTGTGTCTGTGTTGTGTCTTTGTGTCTGTGTTGTGTCTTTGTGTTGTTGTGTGTCTTTGTGTTGTTGTGTGTCTTTGTGTCTGTGTTGTGTGTCTTTGTGTCTGTGTTGTGTGTCTTTGTGTTGTTGTGTGTCTTTGTGTTGTTGTGTGTCTCTTCTTTCTGCTGGACTTCAACATGAAACTCCGTTTTTATCTCTTTGAAACTTTATTGAATCTGTTTGAAGGAGTTTTATTGAAACCTGACTCTGTTGGCCCCTCCCCTCTCCTCTAGGGGCGGGGCTTGCGACCAGCCGCTTAGTGCCCGGAGCTCCGTCCAACATCAGCAGCAGCGACCGCAGCCTCCACCAGGTCGTCCTGGACGCCGCCTACTTCTACAACAACCAATCAAACGACGCCTTCCTCTTCAAGCCCTCCGCCATCCTCAGAGCGCAGCGGCAGGTACGACCCTGCAGGGTCAAAGGTCACAGACTGTCCAGGAGAGCAAACACTTCCTGTTAGAATTTTGTTTGTTTGTTTGTGTTTATTTGTTAGGCTGTGTGTCTCTTTGTGTTTGTTTACTTGTTTGTTTGTTTGTTTGTTTCAGGTGGTCAGAGGGATCCTGTACATCGTAGATCTGAACATTTCGAGGACCGTGTGTCGTAAACGAAACGTGAACATCGTGCACCTGTCGAGCTGCCAGCTGCAGCCTGCAGGTCGTCTGCAGCAGGTGAGTCTCGTCTGATTGGACGAAGGTGTTCCTCAGGTTACAGGTGAGAACATGCTCAGACATGCAGGCAGCAGACCGTCAGGAGGTCAAAGGTCAGACAGCTTTTTGATCTTTATAAAGAAACGGGCGGAAAAATAAAACCCGGAACATGAAGATGTTATTCTGAGCTGCGCTGTCACTGAAGTGTGTTGTTTGTTTGTTTGTTTGTTTGTTTTATGCAGACGCTGCAGTGTCACGCTGATGTCTGGCTGATCCCCTGGCAGAAACAAACCAAGACCGCTTTATTTTGTAAACCCTGAGCCCGGCAGCTTCCTGCTCCGCCCTCCTCATGGTCTCCACGGCGACGTCACATGTGACTCTCATCAGACCTGATCAATTCAGACATCAGTCAATCAAATCAATCAACCTGTTTTTTCTTCTTAAAATGTGTAAACAAATCAAAAGAATCAATAAAACGAGACTCTGAAGTTTATCGCCGTTTGTCTCTAAAACCTCCTGAAACTAAAAACACGAGACCAAACCTCAATCAGCAGCTTTTATTCTGAAACAGCCTGACAGGAAGGCAGCTTCGCTCACTGCATAAAACAGGAAGTGGGAATGTAAACTAACCTGACAGGTCAGTCTGCAGCGGATCGAAGGAAACCTTTGTTATTAGAATTTCAAAATAAAATCTGAAATTAATTTGGCACAAAAACTTTTTACCACAAAAAACAACAAACATCTAAAAAGTTTTGAATGTGATCGATCAGATCGTTACCGCAGCGGAAAATTAATCAGCAAATATTTTCAGAATAAATTAATCAATAAAGTCACATAAATCAATAACTTCAAACGAGATGAGATGAAACAGAATATCGATGAGCTGCTGTCCTGATCGATCAAAGCTAGGAGGCGACGTAAAGGGGCGGGAACTCCTAAAAACCACCTGGTTATTCACGCCGAGGTGACGCAACATGAGATGAGAAAACCCTGTTGCTAGGCAACAACAACATGGACAGCAACAGTTTAGCCCGCTAGCAGGCGGGTAACATGATGCAGGAGATATAAAGACGTAACGATGTTGGAACGTTTTCCTCAGAATGATTTTTCAACTACGAAAGAAATGACTGAAATCACGATAAATGAACCGAATGAAAAACTAACGTCGTCACAACTCGCAGCTTTCAGGAGACGTTGGAACGGCGTGAACACCACCAGGGGGCGACGTTCATACCAGCTCTTCTCGTGAACACGACCTCGTCTAAACGCAGTAACTGACACGGCGGTGTGTTACATGTTGGGACCGGTGAGGGGGCGGGGCTAGGTGGGGCGGGGCTAGGTGGGGTGTCGCATAAGTTAATTAGCATGTGATGCGTGAGACTTTGTTGTTTTCAGCCATTGAGCTCCGACGAACGAAGTCGTTAAATGTTGTTAAACACAAACTTGACCAGAAGTTGAGTCTCACGGCTCTCACCCTCTTTAGCCATGCGAAGAACTTAAAACTGATTTAACGATTGAACGAAACGGTGAAGAAAAAGAAATCTGAGCAGAAATTCGGTCCCTGAATGTGTTCGTAAATGTTTCAGTGATTTGTTTAAGTGACGCTTCGTGACGTCAGGAAGCTCCATCGATCACCTGCAGGTGGCGCCAGATCAAACGTTCTGGAGACCACAAAAGTCGGAGCTGTGTTAATCTTCCAGTCTTTAGTTACGAAATGTTGAGCGAGCTCCGCCTCCTCGAGCATCGCGGAGACGAGCGGCGGACATCCATCGGATCCTCTCACAGATCTCGGAGGTCCAACTTGGCGACGTACGGCGAGCGGAAGGAACCGAGGAACAAGCTGCCGTCGTGCTCGTGGGCCTCACTGACGTACGCCGCAACCTCGCCGTTCGGGTCGTGGAAACTCCGCGTACAGACGCCGCCGTCATGGAGCTCCGCCACCAAACTGTACCGAGGAACGAACTTCATCAGAACCTCCTGACTGAAGAGCTGAGAAGAAGGAGGAGGAGGAGGAGCAGGAGGAAGAGGAGGATCAGGTCAGAACAGAAGATGAAGATAGAAGATGATTTATGACCGAACGAAATCTACTTTGTTTGTCCGATGACCTCGCGCTGTATCAGGGGGAGGGGCCCTGCAGCAGGACCAATCACAGTCATGTTACTTTGTAGACACACAAGTCTGGGACGGGTCCGGTCCCTGGTTCTGGGTCCACCTGGTTATGGTCTGTCCTCTTACCTTGAATATGAGCTTCTTGATCCAGGGTCTCTGGGACAGGAAGTCCAGCATGGAGAAGCCCGGGTTCGGTCGCACCGCCGACATGGCGACCCAGTAACCTCCGCTGGAGCTGGGACGGATGTTGTCAGGGAAACCAGGCAGGTTGTCCATGAAGGTGTCCATCCCACCTTTATTCAGCCCAGCAACGTGGACTCTGAGAGACACGGAGACACACTCATGACGTTACTGATCTGCTGACACCTGATTTCTAACCTTCAACAGAGTCTTCATCACCAGAGCAGGAAGAATTAAAATAAACCAACAACAACACCTCCCACGGCAAACGCACACACACTTGATGTGGGTAAAATGCTCTCAGGATGCCTGTTTCCATGGCAACAGAGATCCAGACTCAGTGACAGGGTCCTCCATCAGAGGGTTGTGTAATGTTCATCACACATGAAACAGTGTGATTAATTATCATTATTAATATGCCCTGCAGGTATAGGTGTTCCAGGTGTTTTCAGTGTTCCAGGTGTTTTCAGTGTTCCAGGTGTTTTCAATGTTTCAGGTGTTCCAGGTGTTTTCAGTGTTTCAAGTGTTTTCAGCTGTTCCAGGTGTTTTAGGTGTTTTCAGTGTTCCAGGTGTTTTCAGTGTTTCATGTGTTCCATGCGCTTTCAATGTTTCAGGTGGTCCAGGTGTTTTCAGTGTTTCAGGTGTTTTCAGGTGTTCGAGGTGTTTTCAGTGTTTCAGGTGTTTTCAGGTGTTCGAGGTGTTTTCAGTGTTTCAGGTGTTTTCAGCTGTTCCAGGTGTTCCAGGTGTTTTCAGTGTTTCAGGTGTTTTCAGGTGTTCGAGGTGTTTTCAGTGTTTCAGGTGTTTTCAGCTGTTCCAGGTGTTCCAGGTGTTTTCAGTGTTTCAGGTGTTTTCAGGTGTTCCAGGTGTTTTCAGTGTTTCAGGTGTTTTCAATGTTTCAGGTGTTCCAGGTGTTTTCAGCTGTTCCAGGTGTTTTCAGTGTTCCAGTGTTCCAGGTGTTCCAGTGTTCCAGGTGTTCCAGTGTTCCAGGTGTTCCAGGTGTTTCAGTGTTCCAGGTGTTCCAGGTGTTTTCCGTGTTTCAGGTGTTTTCAGCTGTTTTCAGTGTTTCAGTGTTCCAGGTGTTCCAGTGTTCCAGGTGTTCCAGTGTTCCAGGTGTTCCAGGTGTTTCAGTGTTCCAGGTGTTTCGGTGTTCCAGTGTTCCAGGTGTTCCAGGTGTTCCAGTGTTCCAGGTGTTCCAGGTGTTTCAGTGTTCCAGGTGTTCCAGTGTTCCAGGTGTTCCAGGTGTTCCAGTGTTCCAGGTGTTCCAGGTGTTTCAGTGTTCCAGGTGTTCCAGTGTTCCAGGTGTTTCGGTGTTCCAGGTGTTTCGGTGTTCCAGGTGTTTCGGTGTTCCAGTGTTCCAGGTGTTCCAGGTGTTCCAGTGTTCCAGGTGTTCCAGTGTTCCAGGTGTTTCGGTGTTCCAGGTGTTTCGGTGTTCCAGGTGTTTCGGTGTTCCAGTGTTCCAGGTGTTCCAGTGTTCCAGGTGTTTCAGTGTTCCAGGTGTTTCAGTGTTCTAGGTGAGTTACCTGCGGATGCGGGCCATGGTGGTCTCTGCCACCAGCACCGACTCCTCGTCCGGCAGCAGGTGGATGCCGTTGGGGAATCGAAGGTTCTCCATCACCACCGTCAGCTCTCGGCTCTCCGTGTCAAACTCTAAAACTCTGAGAACAAAAACAACGTTTAGTGAAGAGCAGGAAGCCCGTCAGGCTTTTAATGTGAAAGGATGTTAACAGGAAGTTGTTTCCAAATGTTTTCTTATTAAACACGTAGACCGAGAAGGTGATTTTCACAATGTTTTCAGAAACTGAACTTCCTGTTGACGTGTTTGGAAACACGCTAACAGGCGTGTTGTCGTACCGCCCGTCGGCGGTGGCCTCCATGATCAGGTGCATGTAGTCTCTGCGCTGCCACCTGCTGCTCGAGTCCGTGAAGTACAGCTTCTTCCCATCCTGCGTCACCGCCACGTCATTGATGAACGACAGCTTCCTGCCGGCGACCACCTGACCGCCCGACACCAACCTGACAGCCTCACCTGCAGAGACCACAACATGGGATTCTGTCTGTAAATCAGGTGGGGAAAA
>NW_027211078.1:107500-117500 GCF_029030835.1 Brachyistius frenatus
CTGAACGGACGCTCTCGGCTGTGAACCCTCAGATGAGCCTGCAGGTTGGACCGCCGCGAGAAGCTGCTGCCGCAGACGCTGCAGCTGAAGCTCCGCCCGCTGGTCAGCGCAGGATTGAGCTCTGATTGGCCGGGGTCCGCTGTGGGAGCCGCTGATTGGCTGTCTGCCTCCACCTGAGCCCCACCCTCTGCTGCAGGACGGGCGGAGTCTGGCTGAGGCTCGGCTGCAGAGACTGACAGACATCGGGGGTCAAAGGTCAGCCTGCAGGTTGCATTTAAACTGTGGAGAGTCTTTATTCATGTTAGGTCGTTTTCTGGATGAAACTTTATCGACACTCCGACATTAGAAAGAAAACATCAGAGTGACCTGAAGCTCACCCTCTTCCTCCTGGTCCTGGTTCTCCTCTTGGTCCTGGTCCTCCTCCTGGTCCTGGTCGTCCTCCTGGTCCTGGTTCTCCTCCTGGTCCTGGTCCTCCTCCTGGTCCTGGTTCTCCTCCAGCAGCCTCGTGATTTCCTGCAGCAGACTCTCACAGAGTGTCCTCATCACAGCCTGCATCTCGTCCTGCAACACAAACCGACTGACCGTTAGCCTGTTAGCAATTAGCCTGTTAAATTCAAACTAAATCAAAGATAAAATCAATAACAGCAGTTAGATGACTGGAATAAAGTAATAAAGTGACCGTTCTTCTTCTTTGTTTTAATATTTGGACAGAATAAAAGTCCGCATTCTTCTGAGCGGTACTTGTAACGGAGTACGTGTACTGCAGTACTTTTACTTTGAAAAACCAGCTCACCTCCAGCTCGGTGTTTTCCGGCTTCAGTCGGACTCGGCTGCAGATTTCCGTCACGGCGGTCTTCATGAAGTCCTGAAGGACGGAGGACAAATACAGCGGAGACATTATAATAAAACTCGGAGCTCTAACAGAGGCTGGAACACAACAACAGAACCGGAACTCTGTGATCGCCAGGCACCCGTCAGGACGGAGGGAGGAGAGTCCACCTGTCGCCCCCTGCTGGTCGGAGGTCAACAACACAACAACACGGAAAACTGGAAATAAAAGATCCGAAGAACAGTTTTTAAAATGTCATCTTTAAGTCCATTTTATAACATGTTTAGTTTGAACAAATGATAGTTTCCGACTTTCTACACAAAACATATTGTAATGATATTAATTAGGGGACAAAACGAATAACAAATACGTTTTTAAACCAGAAATAAAAAATTACAAAATTATTGTAAAACTTTTTTCTTTTTTTTTGACATTCACATAATTTTGTTTCATTTGAAGAAAATATTTGGGTGTTAGAAAATGATTGTTTTATTGAGTATTTTTTTTAAAGAAAAAACAATAAACTATAAACACCATATTAAAATGGTAAAAAAAATGAAATCCAAAAAACAGAATATATAATTATGAACATATAAAAACAACCAATTTGAAAAGCTAAAATTGTAATGAGAAAATACTTTTACAAATTAAAATATAAAATATAAATAGATAAAAATAAAGTAAACTCTAAAATAAATTATCAGGCTTTACTGTACTGATTTAAACTTTTCACATTTGATATTTGGTTTGTTTGGACTGTTTAGAAACATACGGGGCGAAAGCAGAATTCATCAGTAAACTTTTATTTACGTGATTACATTAATATCGTCAATAATTTCATCTTCAAACAATCAATCAGTAAAATCTGTTCATGACATCACCGTTTATTGATTTAATGAAAATTATGTGAAAAATTGGATTAGTGAAAATAAAATGACTTCAACATTTAGTCTCAGACTAAGATTAAACTAAATTTTCACATCAAAAGTTTCAGATTTCAAATTAAGAGCTCTTTGTTCAGATTTCCAGTTTTCATGTAA
The DNA here is from genome assembly GCF_029030835.1 of Brachyistius frenatus. NCBI lineage: Eukaryota > Metazoa > Chordata > Actinopteri > Embiotocidae > Brachyistius > Brachyistius frenatus. Next base: position 109,370 of record NW_027211078.1, read on the forward strand.
AAACACAGATTTAGTTGAAACAAAGTTTAAAAGTCAGTTTCAGCCTCCAGATGGGAACCAGCTGTCAGACCTCGACCTGGGGGACCGATTTAAACGCTCCGCAGGGTTTTTACAGCGAGTCGGTAGGCGAAGCTCGTCTTGACGACCAACTAATATAAAAATGTGACGTGAAGTTCCAGTGAAGCTAAAGCTAACGTTAGCCCTTCAAACCATGTGACACACGTTAACCAACAGGATCACAGCGAAGTGTGTAGTTCAGCTGTCTGTCCACCAGAGGGCAGCATGTCACGCTAATGCTAACACTAGCACCGACAGACTGAAGGTAAAGCTCTGTGTCCTCAGCAGGTGAACCAACAGTCACCTGTCTGCAGGTGTGTCTCTGAGTGGGGGCCGTCTGGGGCCCCTCCCCTCCTCACATTAACCCTGACGTGAGCCGAGTGGAGTGACATCATGGACGTCTGAGGAGCGTTGATGTCATCTGTACCTGAGGCCCCGCCCACCTTCCCGCCCCTCCTATTTCTTCTTCTCCTCCTCCTCTCTCTGCTTCCTGTACTGCTCATGGGCCTCCACGATCTCTTTGACGACGGACGGGTCGTCCAGCGTGGACACGTCGCCGAGGTCGCCGGTCGTCTCCATGGCAACCTTCCTGAGGATGCGTCTCATGATCTTCCCGGATCGAGTCTTCGGCAGCCGCTTCACCACCTGAGAGACGAGAAGGAAGCTGAGCTCTGATTGGACCTCCTGGTCTGACCGTGGCCCCGCCCACTCTGACTCACCAAGAAGTGTTCAGGGACGGCGTATTTGGCGATCTTGGCAGCAACGAGGTCTCTGAGCTGCTGCAGGATGACGAGGGGGTCGTCATGGAGACCATCCTTCAAAACCACGAAGGCAAACGGCACTGAGACACACACACGCACACACACACACATTATAAATTAAAATAAAAACTGCAAGCAGCGATCTGTGGCCCGACAAGCTCAGCATATTCCCACTTGCAGTTTTAATTTTTTTCTCGATCTCGTTCTTTATTCTTCTTTAAAAAAAAAGCCTGTTTTTGGCGGCTTTAACATCTTCAAAAACTCATGAAAGTTGGTGCCTGACGCAAGTTTCATGAAGTTTGGAGCATCGTTTGACCTTAAACATCAACTTCCTGTCACAGCGAATCATCAAACTTAGCTTCATCGCCCTGGTTATATATATACTATATACTCTATATTCTATACTCTATACTATATACTATATACTCTATACCCTATATTCTATATTCTATACTCTATACTATACTATATACCCTATATTCTATATTCTATAGTCTATAGTCTATACTATATACTCTATACCCTATATTCTATATTCTATACTATATACTATATACTCTATACTCTATACCCTATATTATATATTCTATACTCTATACTATATACCCTATATTCTATATTCTATAGTCTATAGTCTATACTATATACTCTATACCCTATATTCTATATTCTATACTCTATACTCTATACTATATACTATCTACTCTATACCCTATATTCTATATTCTATACTCTATACTATATACTCTATACCCTATATTCTATATTCTATACTCTATACTATATACTCTATATTCTATACTATATACTCTATACCCTATATTCTATATTCTATACTATATACTATATACTCTATACCCTATATTATATATTCTATACTCTATACTATATACTCTATATTCTATACTATATACTCTATACCCTATATTCTATATTATATACTATATACTATATACTCTATACTCTATACCCTATATTATATATTCTATACTCTATACTATATACCCTATATTCTATATTCTATAGTCTATAGTCTATACTATATACTCTATACCCTATATTCTATATTCTATACTCTATACTCTATACTCTATACTATATACTATATACTCTATACCCTATATTCTATATTCTATACTCTATACTATATACTCTATACCCTATATTCTATATTCTATACTATATACTATATACTCTATACCCTATATTATATATTCTATACTCTATACTATATACTCTATATTCTATACTATATACTCTATACCCTATATTCTATATTCTATACTCTATACTATATACTCTATACCCTATATTCTATATTCTATACTATATACTCTATACTCTATACCCTATATTATGTATTCTATACTCTATACTATATACCCTATATTCTATATTCTATAGTCTATAGTCTATACTATATACTCTATACCCTATATTCTATATTCTATACTCTATACTATATACTCTATATTCTATACTATATACTCTATACCCTATATTCTATATTCTATACTATATACTATATACTCTATATTCTATAATTTATACTATATACCCTATATTCTATATTCTATACTATATACTCTAAATTCTATACTTTATACTATATACCCTATATTCTATACTCTATACTCTATATTCTATACCCTATAGTCTATATTCTATACTATATACTATATACTTTATATTCTATACTCTATACTATATACTATATACTCTATACTCTATACCCTATATTCTATAGTCTACACAATATACAAAAATTAATTTTGGGTCACTTTTTGGACGACATTACTTTTTTTGTACATTTTGGACGACATAGTATGACTTTTTAATTTTTTTTATTTTTTATCATATTTTGGACAACATACTTTTGATATTTTGGATTACTTTTTTCATGACTTTTTGGAGTATGACCTTTTTCTGAACCGACATGCCTCAAGTTACTTCTCACTGTGAGGTATCTGCTCTAACCAGTGCACAATGAAAAAAAAAGTCTCTTTTGGACTTTTATTTTTGTATTGTTGTTGAGCTTTGGTTTGGTATTAGTATGACTGCATGTACAAACACACACCCGTGTGGCTTACCCTTAGAGGAACTCAACTTAGGAGGTCTCGCCCTCCGTGAACCATGAACTATGAGTGATACCTGAGCGGGGCTCAAACCCGTGTCTTCATGAGGTTGTTTCCAGCTGGGGTTTGGAGTCACAGACCGCTGGACTATTCCAGTGACTCAACCGACAGTCTGGTTAACTCAACAGGCAAAAGATTCAAAGAATGTCTGCGGCAATTCTGGTCGTATTTGAATGAATATTTGTGGACGGTGGAGGTATAGGTTGCAGTGAGAACTGTCATAATGCTGTCTAACTCCTGGGAATATAGCTGGTGCAGTGGTTACTGCTGTTGCCTTTCAACTACAAGGTTAAAGGTACAATCCTCCCCATTGTCATGACTTAAATAAAAATCATAAGTCAGTTTTGACTTTAAAATGCCGGTCATTTTTTGAACAACATGCCATAGCATGAGTTTTGGGTCACTTTTTGGCCGTCACACCACTGGCACACTGATCGATGAAAACAAACTATTTTGATAACTTTTAATTCCAAACATGTTCAGAGTGCACAGACTCAATTTTAAGTCTGACCGACAAAATCTGTGGGAGGAGTTCGTTAAAGTACAACAATTGTGAATCGCCAAAAATGGTGACTAAATTCACCAAGGTTGTTATTAAAGGTTCAGATTCCACCTGTTGATGGTGATTCAACTTTTAAAGAAGTTGAAACGTTTGCAGAAATTGAAAAAGTTTTGCATTCACTACACATTACAGGAAGATATTTAATATCACGGAGACCCTTGAAAACACGTATATCTACTATCCAAAGAATGTCTGCGGCAATTTTGGTCACATTTGAATGAATATTTATGGACGATGGAGGTATAGGTTGCAGTGAGCCAAAGATTTGTCACAATGAAGTCTAACTCCTGGGAAGATTAGTGGTGCAATGGTTAGCATTGCTGCCCCTCAGTAAGAAATAGGTGGGGGGGTAGAGTATGTATGATTTAACAATCATACCATAGCATGTCATCCAAATTCTGAAAAAAAAAAATCATACTACGGCAAAAAGTGACTTAAAAGTCATTTTTGGGTCACTTTTTGTACGACATGCTTTATATGTGTAGGTGTAGGCACACATGAATAGGTAGAACTCTGTAATGTAATGTAATGTAATGTAATGAAATGTAATGTAATGAAATGTAATGTAATGACATGAAATGTTATGTAGAGAGGCTGCGGGTGGTGGGGGTGGATGCGCCCACCGCCTCCTGGATCACTGACTACCTGACAGACAGACCACAGTTTGTCCGTCTGGGCAGTGTGCTGTCTGATACGGTGGTCAGTGGTACTGGAGCTCCTCAGGGAATTGTTCTGTCTCCTTTCTGTTCACCTTCTACACCACTGACTTCCAGAACAACTCAGAGTCAAGACATCTGCAGAAGTTCTCTGATGACTCTGCAGTGGTAGGATGTATAAGGGACGGACGGGAGGAGGAGTACAGGGCAGTAGTGGAGGACTTTGTGGAGTGGGCGGGTAGAAATCACCTCCTCCTGAACGTGGCCAAGACCAGAGAGATGGAGGTCGACTTCAGGAGGAAGACGACGGCTCCACAACCGCTGAGAGTTCTGGGAGAGGAGGTGGACATGGTTGAGGAGTACAAGTACCTGGTGTCTCCATGACAACAGACTGAACTGGAAGACCAACATCAATGCTGTCTACAAGAAGGTGATGAGTCGACTCTTTTTCTTGAGGAAACTTCGATCCTTCAATGTGTGCAGCATGATGTTGGAGATGTTCTACCATCTGTTGTGGCCAGTGCTTTGTACTTCGCTGGGGTCTGCTGGGGGAGCAGCATTGGAGCCGGAGACACCAACAGACTTAACAAACTGGTTAAGAAGGCCGGCTCCATCATCGGCTGCAAACTGGACAGCCTGGAAAAGGAGGTGGAGAGGAGGACGCTGATCAAACTATTGTCCATCTTGGATAATCCTGTCCACCTTCTCAACCACCTGCTGCAGGGACAGGGGAGCACTTTCTCTAAAAGATTCCTCCAGCTCCGCTGTCACAAGGACAGATACAAGAGATCATTCCTGATACAGGAGATCATTCCAGATCCAGGAGATCATTCCTGATACAGGAGATCATTCCAGATCCAGGAGATCATTCCTGATACAGGAGATCATTCCAGATACAGGAGATCATTCCAGATCCAGGAGATCATTCCAGATCCAGGAGATCATTCCTGATACAGGAGATCATTCCTGCCCACTGCCATAAGACTTTACAATAACTCACCTCTGGCAAAATCCATCACAGTACAAAAACACTGTTGACTGTGTTTCTTGGTTGCTTGTATATTATATGTATATTATATATATAGATATATACTGTACCGTATGTATATATATATATATATGTTGACTGTGTTTATTGGTTTGTTGTATATAATATATATAGATATTTAATGTACTGTATATATACTGTATGTACTGTGCATTTTATATTTTATATTTATATTTTTTATTTGATTGCTTTTCTATTATATTATTCTATTCTATTATTATTTTATTCTATTGTTTCTATTATTGCTCCTGTATGTATGCTGCTGTGGCGAAAAAATTTCCCCTCGGGGATTAATAAAGTATATACCTACCTACCTACCTACCTACCTACCTAATGTAATGACATGAAATGTAATGACATGTAATGTAATGAAATGAAATGAAATGTAATGTAATGTAATGTAATGACATGTAATGTAATGTAATGTAATGAAATGTAATGAAATGCAATGTATTGTAATGAAATGTAATGTAATGAAATGTAATGTAATGTAATGAAGGTGTGAATCAGCAAAAATGGCGACTAAATTCAAAATGGTGGACTTCCTGTTGAGTTGACATAACGGTGCAATGTAACTTTTTTGTGAGTCTAAGTGTGATGCACGTGTCCACCAGATTTGGTGAATTTAGGTAAATGTGGCCGCCAGGGCATCTGTTTAGGGGGCGCTCTCGAGCCATTTGGCCACGCCCACTCGCGACTCCAGGAGAATACGAAAAATGTATGAGAGACGGGTGTACCAACTTTTATGAGTTTTTTAATATGATAAAGCCTCCAAAAATGTAGATATTTACAGAGAATCATAATAATCACTTGAATAAGAATAGCGGTTTCACAGCTTCGGTGCTCGGGCCGCAATAGATGAACGTTTCATTTATAATCACTGAAATTTAAAAATGAAATAAAATGAAATAAGAGCATCGTGTTAATCAGCTTCAAAACCTCTTTAACAAACCAGTTTTTACACTTTAATTAAACAAATTTCACATCCCAGTGAATTAAAGTCATTTAAACTGATGTTAAAGGCCCTCAGACCTGAATGTGACTGCAGGTCCACTGACAGACCAGCAGGAGGCAGCAGAGAATCAGAGACTCTCAGTCTGCTGCTCATCAACTCAACAAATCAAGAGGAGCTCTGAGAGGAGATTACTACATACTGTTTGAGCTTTTACTTTGAAAGGGCCACAGGGAAACGTTGTAGAAGAGGTTGCATTTTTTTAACTTTTCTTGTTGCACCAACAACTGAATGTTTCCATGTAAACACAGAGTGTGTGTGTGTGTGTGTGTGTGTGTGTGTGTGTGTGTGTGTGTGTGTGTGTGTGTGTGTGTGTGTGTGTGTGTGGTTGCAGCAGCAGAGGATGCTGGGAGTTCTTACCTTCTCCTTTGATGTCATGTTGGATTCCGATCACAGCTGTTTCTGGAACAGCTGGATGTTCATCCTGCAGACAAAAACACATTCATCAGCAGACGAGTGCATTTTAATCTTTTATTTCTATTTTTATTTTCCATCTGTTTTTTCCACCTTTTGTCTCGATGTCTTTAATGTTTCATGTGAAGAACTTTGATGTTGTTGAAATGTTTCAAGTAAAGTAAGCAAGTTATTTATGAAGGAAACAAAAAGGTCAATTTGAGTCCAGATCTCATTAAACCGGTTTTAAAATGGTTTTAAAACTGGTTGCACGGTCCATGCCTGTCTCACCAGAGCGTCCTCGATCTCCGCCGTGCCAAGGCGGTGGCCGCTCACGTTGATGACATCATCCATGCGGCCGGTGATCTGGTAGTATCCGTCCTCCGAGCGGTACGCTCCGTCTCCGCTGAAGTAGAAACCTGTCAGAGGACATGTTCAGCTCGCCGCTCAGAGACGTCGCCGTGTGTTCGTTTGTTTACTCACCGGGATACGGTTTGAAATACGCATCAACGAATCTCTGGTGATCGCCATAGATACTGCGAGCCATTCCAGGCCACGGCTGACTGATGCACAGAGCTCCGCCCACCGAGACACCGGAAATGGGCTCGCCCTGCAGACAGGACGGGAAACAATACGACACCACGCAAGAGTTACTTAAAGATGATATACTCTTATATGATTTAATACTTTTATATGCAGATGATATAGTTTTTTATATGACACATTATATATGATATAAGATCTACATTGTGCTGCATGTTTGTACATTTAAATTTGATATTTTTAGCTCATTATATTTCTATATGTTTGCAGAAGAGTTTAATGGAGAGAATTCCTGCAGGACTTTTACATTTTGGTGGTTTTGCTCCAACAAATGATTTTAAAACGACTACGGTCAGTGATTTTGTGAAACCCAGGACCTAGCAGGATGTCTGTCGTCACATTCAGAGGAAACGTTCCCCACTGAGAAGGAGGCCAAGGTTAACTGGTACAAATGAAATCCTGGACAGTTGATGGAACCATAAGAACAGTCCTCATCAGCTTGTGTTTGTTCTGAGAGGATTGGAGTGAAAGTGAAGTGACCTCAACCTCCTCTGAGGATGAGATGTGAAACTGAAGGAGGCCTAATCTAGTCTAATCTACACTCAATAACCAGCGATGATGAAAAACCCTCAAACACCCGCAGATTACGGCTCTTTAACGCAGCGCGGGAAACCGGAAAACCAGCGGATAATTAATTTGGGGGAGCGGCGATCATCCCAACACAGTCTGAAAGTCTGTTAATCAAAGCAAACAGATGCTGCCGCTCCTGTTTTAATGGAAAGATTAAACTGAGAAAGAGGGAGAGGGGTGTCACTGGAAGGCTCCGCCCACCTCCTGCATCTCAAGGTCAAGAGGGGTTAATGAGACCAGAGAGTGATGGAGGAGCTGAAGCTGATTGGACGACAGCGACAAGGAAACAATTCACAGATCATTTAAATCTTCACAACTAACTGAACATCATCTG
>NW_027211079.1:0-27500 GCF_029030835.1 Brachyistius frenatus
ATTAATAAACTAAAGAGACATGAAGATATTAATGAGGACAAATTAATAAACTAAAGAGATGTGAAGATATTAATGAGGACAAATTAATTAACTAAAAAGACTTGAAGGTATTAATGAGGACAAATTGATAAACTAAAGAGACGTGAAGATATTAATGTGGACAAATTAATAAACTAAAGAGACTTGAAGATATTAAAGAGGACAAATTATTAATAAACTAAAGAGATGTGAAGATATTAATGAGGACAAATTAATAAACTAAAGAGACTTGAAGATATCAATGAAGACAAAATTAATAAACTAAAGAGACTTGAAGATATCAATGAAGACCAAATTAATAAACTAAAGAGATGTGAAGATATTAATGAGGACAAATTAATAAACTAAAGAGACGTGAAGATATTAAAGAGGACAAATTATTAATAAACTAAAGCGATGTGAAGATATTAATGAGGACAAATTAATAAACTAAAAAGACGTGAAGGTATTAATGAGGACAAATTTATAAACTAAAGAGACGTGAAGATATCAATGAAGACAAATTTATAAACTAAAGAGACGTGAAGATATCAATGAAGACAAAATTAATAAACTAAAGAGACGTGAAGATATTAATGAGGACAAAATTAATAAACTAAAGAGACGTGAAGATATTAATGAGGACAAAATTAATAAACTAAAGAGACGTGAAGATATTAATGAGGACAAAATTTATAAACTAAAGAGACATGAAGATATCAATGAAGACAAAATTAATAAACTAAAGACACGTGAAGATATCAATGAAGACAAATTAATAAACTAAAGAGACGTGAAGATATTAATGAGGACAAATTGATAAACTAAAGAGACGTGAAGATATTAATGAGGACAAATTGATAAACTAAAGAGACGTGAAGATATTAATGAGGACAAATTGATAAACTAAAGAGATGTGAAGATATTAATGAGGACAAATTATTAATAAACTAAAGAGATGTGAAGATATTAATGACAAATTATTAATAAACTAAAGAGACGTGAAGATATTAATGAGGACAAATTAATAAACTAAAGAGATATGAAGATATTAATGAGGACAAATTATTAATAAACTAAAGAGATGTGAAGATATTAATGAGGACAAATTATTAATAAACTAAAGAGACGTGAAGATATTAATGAGGACAAATTAATAAACTAAAGAGACGTGAAGATATTAATGACGACAAATTGATAAACTGAAGAGACGTGAAGATATTAAAGGTCAAATTAATAAATTAAAGAGACGTGAAGATATTAATGAGGACAAATTAATAAACTAAAGAGACGTGAAGATATTAATGAGGACAAATTAATAAACTAAAGAGACGTGAAGATATCAATGAAGACAAAATTAATAAACTAAAGAGACGTGAAGATATTAATGAGGACAAATTAATGAACCGTAAAGACGCACTACCACGTGTCGAGCAGTAAAGATGGATTGGACGAAGCATCCCGGACTCACACTGGCCGGTCTGTGTTGCAGGAAACGGAGAAGATCATCGCCGAGCTGAACGAGACGTGGGAGGAGAAGCTGAGGAAGACCGAGTCCATCCGTCTGGAGAGGTAATGGACCACGTCCACCTCCGTCTGTCCTTTTGATGTTCGTACGTTTGTCTGATTCAACAGAAGCAAACAGGAACGAAGGCCAGTCGGTGTTCATGTGATGCTAGTTAGGGTTATATTGTCGACTGAATTAAAGTGCTTGAAACATACATTATTGTTTACTATCTGTAAACTTGTTACCATGGGAACCATGGTTACCCAACTTAACAAGCAGCACTCCACCCCAGAAGGTAAACAAAGCTAGAAAGGAGTTCTGAGTGTCGGTGTTGAGTACGATGAGGTAGATCTGGGTTTGAAACGTAAACATTTGGTTGAGCTGGAGGATGATTGACACCTGTCTGTCATCCAGAGAGTCCCTGCTGGCGGAGATGGGCGTGTCCATAAAGGAAGATGGAGGAACGCTGGGCGTGTTCTCTCCCAAAGGAGTGAGTTCTCCTCCGACTCTCTCTCTCGTTTCTCTCTTTGAAAAATTCAAACCTGTCAATGATTTATAATCAGTTTATGAACATGGTTATGTATTATGGTTATATATTATGGTTACATATTATGGTTATATATTATGGTTACATATTATGGTTATATATTATGGTTACATATTATGGTTATATATTATGGTTATATATTATGGTTATATATTATGGTTGCATATTATGGTTATATATTATGGTTGCATATTATGGTTATATATTATGGTTACATATTATGGTTATATATTATGGTTACATATTATGGTTATATATTATGGTTATATATTATAGTTATATATTATGGTTGCATATTATGGTTATATATTATGGTTATATATTATGGTTACATATTATGGTTATATATTATGGTTACATATTATGGTTACATATTATGGTTACATATTATGGTTATATATTATGGTTACATATTATGGTTACATATTATGGTTATATATTATGGTTATATATTATGGTTACATATTATGGTTATATATTATGGTTACATATTATGGTTACATATTATGGTTATATATTATGGTTACATATTATATATTATGGTTATATATTATGGTTACATATTATGGTTATATATTATGGTTATATATTATGGTTACATATTATGGTTATATATTATGGTTATATATTATATTATGGTTATATATTATGGTTACATATTATGGTTATATATTATGGTTATATATTATGGTTACATATTATGGTTATATATTATGGTTACATATTATGGTTACATATTATGGTTATATATTATGGTTATATATTATGGTTATATATTATGGTTACATATTATGGTTATATATTATGGTTACATATTATGGTTACATATTATGGTTATATATTATGGTTACATATTATGGTTATATATTATGGTTATATATTATGGTTACATATTATGGTTATATATTATGGTTCATACGACCGAGTTTATCAACGTGTGTGTTCACAGCTGGAACTGCACTCCAGCCTTTTAAACCTTGAATTTACGGTCCAGAGCTCCTGAGTCCGAAGAAACTTTAGATTGGACTTCAGGTTCGTCCACTCAGGGCGGATCAGTACCGGGTCCAGAAAATGAATGTAAATCCCCTGAAGGAATGTAAACCAGACTGTGTGTGTGTTGCAGACGCCTCACCTAGTCAACCTGAACGAGGACCCGCTGATGTCCGAGTGTCTCCTGTACTACATCAAGGAGGGCTTCACCAGGTCAGTGCCACCCTTCCCTCATCAGTCGTTGTGATCGGGACTCCATATCAATATATCAGATGATCAATATGAGAGGACTGATCAGACGCTGTGTGTGTGTGTGTGTGTGTGTGTGTGTGTGTGTGTGTGTGTGTGTGTGTGTGTGTGTGTGTGTGTGTGTGTGTGTGTCTGTCTGTGTCTGTGTGTCTCAGGGTTGGACAGCAGGACGTGGACATCAAGCTGTCTGGTCACTTCATAAAGGAGATCCACTGTGTGTTTGTCAGCGAGACCAACGAGCAGGGCGAAGGTGAGACCTGTCCGTATGGGTTACCGTGGTAACAACATAGTGACACTGGTGACGCGGGTTTCAAACATTTATTTGTACGTCTGTCCACGGACTGTTGTCCTCGTTGTCCAGCAAAAAACGCGATGGCAAACATTAAACTAGGAACGCTGCGTAGCTACGAAGCTACATGATTTAAACAGTTTTTACTTTTTTCTGAATCTCTTTTGGTGGCGCTATGACTATGACTGAATATTGGCACACAGATGTCTTGAAGGCGGGACTTTTATCAAACATGTTAAGTTTGAGAGAAATCTGACAATGTACATCAAAATTACAGCAACTGAAAGTTTCATGGGGCGATGCTCAAAATGGCTGCCACGGACACACAGTTCGAGGAAGAAGGATACTTTTAATAACTTTTCATCCCAAAGATCTTAAGATTGGACACACCAAATTTCAAGTTTGTTCGATAAATTCTGTAGAAGGAGTTCGGTAAAGTACAACACGGGCAAATCACCAAAAACGGACACTAAAGTCAAAATGGACAACATCCTGTTTGAAACAATGTTAATTTATATTCAGTACATCAGAGAAAATAAAGCAGGTCTGGTCTTTATTTATTTCCTTGTTGTTTTCTCTTAAAGAATAACAAAAAGAACCAATCAAGGCATCATGAAAGTATCAATAAACAGTCTGTAAACATGAAACTAAGTAAACATGAAAAACAAGTCGAGAACAAACACACATCGAGTCCTGTCGCGTGTTTTCATGTCATGTCTTCATCAATAAGTGTCGGTATTGATCGATCTGTGCTCGCACCTGAAGAGAAGACAAAAAGTCCTGACCAGCAGAGCGCCCTCTGCTGGTCAGAGCTGACACCTGCACTCATCGGCTGCACTGTGTGTGTGTGTGTGTGTGTGTGTGTGTGTGTGTGTGTGTGTGTGTGTGTGTGTGTGTGTGTGTGTGTGTGTGTGTGTGTGTGTGTGTGTGTTCAGTGAGTGACTCTCTTTCTTCTTCTCTTCCTGTAAAAGCTGCCTGGAAATCTGTCAGGTATCGTTCAACAGTCACTGCTACTAGTTACCATGGTGACATCGCCCTGCTGCCCCCCACCCCCTTGTGTGTGTGTGTGTGTGTGTGTGTGTGTGTGTGTGTGTGTGTGTGTGTGTGTGTGTGTGTGTGTGTGTGTGTGTGTGTGTGTGTGTGTGTTTGTTTGTGTGTGATGTGAAATCCATGTCTTGTGTTGGATTCTGGAGGCCTCGTGTCGTCATAAAAAACCTTTCACAGAAACAGGAAGTGTGCCATTGCCGTGGATACAGCGAGTGTTTGATTACATCATCCCCGTTTCCTGCACCGCTGGACATGCTGATGCGCTCTGACGCCGAAGGAAACGTGATCCTCAGCAGAGCAGAGTCCGACTCCCATCGGCCTCCTCACAGCTGGTGTTATGCTGATGATGCCGGACGCTGTAGAGCAGCTGATGGTTGAAGCTGCGATCAGGAGACTGAAGGTCGTGATGGAGACGAGGCCTCCAGATCTTCTGTGTTTCTGCGTCTCCTCTGAGGGTTTTGTGCTTCTTCAACTCTTCGTCTGTCTCTGCAGTCATCGTCACTCTGGAGCCGTTAATCGGAGCTGAGACGTACGTCAACGGGAAGCAGATCACCGACGCCGTCGTGCTCAAACAAGGTGACGACGCTTCAAAATGTTCAAACATCAAACGTTTGAAAGCTGGTGGAACATCTGATTACTAATGAGGTTACCATGGCAACAGATCAGTAACATGATTGGGTATGAGAGGTTCACCACTCTGAAAGACTGTGTTGGAAAATAGTTCAACAATCTAAGAATAATGTTCCTCAACGTAAAACTACAAAGAATTAGTGGATTTCATCGTCTACGGTTCATAATATCATTAAAAGATTCAGAGAATCTGGAGAAATCTCTGAACACAAGGGACAAGGCTGGAAACCAATATTGGATGGTGGTGATCTTCGGGCCCTCAGGCAGCACTGCATTAAAAACACACTATTCTGGAGTGGAAATCACTGCATGGGCTCAGGAACACTTGTGAGAACCATCGTCTGTGAACACAGTTCATCGCTGCGTCCACAAATGCAGGTTAAAGAGGAGAGGGACCATCCAGCTTGTTATCTGCTCAGTTCTAAAGCCAGCATCTGTGATGGTACAAGATGCATTAGTGCACATGGCATGGGTAGCTTGAACACATAACCCAGTGGTTTTAATGTCCCACTCAGCATCTGTCTTCGTCGCCAGGTAACCGCATCGTGATGGGGAAGAACCACGTGTTTCGGTTCAACCACCCGGAGCAGGCGAGGCTGGAGAGGGAGCGCAGCCTCCCCGCCGAGCAGCAGGGGGAGCCGGAGGACTGGAACTACGCTCAGAGGGAGCTGCTGGAGAAACAGGGCATCGACATCAAGCTGGAGATGGAGAAGAGGTGAGGACCACTTCCTGGTCACCTCAAAGACACCATGCTGCTGATGTCCTGATTGGCTGACTGGGGTGTGTGTGTGTGTGTGTGTGTGTGTGTGTGTGTGTGTGTGTGTGTGTGTGTGTGTGTGTGTGTGTGTGTGTGTGTGTGTGTGTGTGTGTGTGTGTGTGTGTGTGTGTGTGTCCAGGCTGCAGGACATGGAGACTCAGTACCGTAAAGAGAAGGAGGAGGCAGATCTGCTGCTGGAGCAACACAGACTGGTCAGTTTCTGGTCAGGCAGCGATCAATGTTCTTATTGATCATATCAGCTGATTTACAGTAGAATACTGTGTGTGTGTGTGTGTGTGTGTGTGTGTGTGTGTGTGTGTGTGTGTGTGTGTGTGTGTGTGTGTGTGTGTGTGTGTGTGTGTCCAGTATGCAGACAGCGACAGTGGAGACGATTCAGACAAACGATCCTGCGAGGAGAGCTGGAGGCTGATTTCCTCCCTCAGAGAGAAACTACCTGCAAACAAGGTACTGTCTGTCTGTCTGTCCTCCTGTCTGTCTGTCTGTCCTCCTGTCTGTCTGTCTGTCTGTCCTCCTGTCTGTCTGTCTGTCCTCCTATCTGTCTGTCTGTCTGTCCTCCTGTCTGTCTGTCTGTCTGTCCTCCTGTCTGTCTGTCCTCCTGTCTGTAAACAAAAACATACACCAGGATGTAAACAGGAGCTTCAGGGCATTCTTGTTGTTTAATGTACGACTCGTTCAACTGTCACATGAATGGAAAGGACGTCCAACAGCAACTACGTCTCACCTGTGTGTATGTGTGTGTGTGTGTGTGTGTGTGTGTGTGTGTGTGTGTGTGTGTGTGTGTGTGTGTGTGTCCAGGTGCAGACCATAGTGAAGCGCTGTGGTCTGCCCAGCAGTGGGAAGAGGAGGGAGCCTCTGCGAGTCTATCAGATCCCTCAGAGGAGGAGGATCAGCAAAGACCCCAAACGGGTCACCATCGAAGACCTCCGCATGCAGGCTGTCAAAGAGATCTGCTACGAGGTCTCACACACACACACACACACACACACACACACACACACACACACACACACACACACACACACACACACACACACACACACACACACACACACACACACACACACACACACACACACACACACAGATCAACTTCCCCTCTGTCCAGCTCAGTGGTTGGTTAACTAACCATCTCAGAGTGTAGAAGAACAACACGTTTAACCTCCAGAGAAACTCACCAATAAACCCAGTGTTCACCCTGTGTGTGTGTGTGTGTGTGTGTGTGTGTGTGTGTGTGTGTGTGTGTGTGTGTGTGTGTGTGTGTGTGTGTGTGTGTGTGTGTGTGTGTGTGTGTGTGTGTGTGCCGCCCCCTGCAGGTGGCTCTGGGAGACTTCCGTCACTCCCGTCAGGAGATTGAAGCTCTGTCCATCGTCAAGATGAAGGAGCTCTGCCGCATGTACGCCAAGAAGGACCCCAACGAGAGGGAGAGCTGGAGGGCCGTGGCCCAGGACGTGTGCGACACCGTGGGCATCGGAGAGGAGAGGAGCCCCCCCACGGAGGAGGGGGGAGGAGGAGAGGCAGGGGAGGGAGGAGAGAAAGGAAAGGTGTACGACCTGAAGGCTCACATCGATAAACTGACGGACATTCTGGAGGTGAGACGTCCTCACGGCTCCGTTAAAGGGACATTCTGCACACACTGACAGCCCCCTCCTGTCTTGCCAATGCGGTAGGCCCCGCCCACTCCTGTCTTGCCAATGCGGTAGGCCCCGCCCACTCCTGTCCAGCCATCGCTGTAGGCCCCGCCCACTACATCCAACTCACCTCACGACCAAAAGTTTTAGTGAAGAAAAATTCGGACCAAAACCAACAAAACTTTAAGGGACAATTTGTTTTCAACCCAAATGAATTAATTTATTTATTCTTCTCTTGTTGTTTGCAGGGCGACAAACAGGTCGTCTGTCGCCCCCTGCAGGTTAACTCACTCCATGACTTCTAGTCGTTCTGTTTGTTTCTGGGTCAGAATGATGAAGAACAACAAACGGTCTGAATGGTTGAACATCAGTGTCGACCTCAGACGTCCAGTGTCGACCTCAGACGTCACTGTTCTCTGTTGAAGGTGTGTGTCTCTTGCAGGAGGTGAAGCTGCAGAACAACATGAAGGACGAGGAGATCAAAGCTCTGAGAGACAGAATGATCAAGATGGAGAGCATCATACCTGTCCAGGTACGTTCACACCTCGCAGCCCGGCAGGAGACCGTCCGCCTCCCGCTAACTCCTCTCTGACTCCTCCTCCGTTTCCAGGACGACGACGTGAACGACGAAGGAGGCGGGTCTCCTCAGAGGGACGGGGACGGGGCCGAAGACGGCCCCAAACTGCCGGAGGGCAGAGTTCAGCGTCTGATGGACGAGGACCCGGCGTTCAGGAGAGGTCGCCTCCGCTGGCTGAAGCAGGAACAGCAGCGCATCCTGAACCTGCAGCAGCAGAACATCACCAAGAAGCTCCGAGGCCAGAGCCAAGGTCAGCGGGGGGAGGGGCTAAAGCAGCCGCAGCACCGAGCCAATCGGAGGAGGTTCTGACTCTCTGTCTCCCCCTGCAGGTCAGAACTCCCCCGTCGTCCCGATTCATCTCCCCGGAACCGGCCGCTTCATCCCCCCGCAGGAGTGCAAGCTCAAGTTCCCTTTCAAGAGTAACCCCGCCCACCGGTTGTCATGGGGACCAGCCTGCGCCGCCCTGCACGCCCTGGGTCTGGGGGAGGAGGGAGGAGAGGGTGGGGAGGACAGAGAAGGGGGGGAGAGCCTCGGCTCTCCCTCCCCTCCGCTTCCCCCCTACGCTCAGCCTCCTCCTCTGCTGCCCCTCCCCTTCCCAGCTCCGCCCCCTCGCATGCGCACCCCCAGCCCTCACCGTGCTTGGCAACAGCGTAACCAGGGTAACCAGGGCGGCTTCCATTACCATCACCAGGGCAACAACCAAAACCAGCAGCGCCGCTACCGCCGCAACTCTCTGGACAGCTCCAGCCACGGCAACGGTAGCTATGACAACGACCAGCACCACGGCAGCGGAAACGGCGGTCACCAGGGGCGACCAAGACAGAGAAGGGGGGTGTCGCCGGGGCCTGGGGGGGAGAGAGGAGGAGGAGCGGGAGGAGGAGGTGGTGGAGGAGGAGGGAGGGACAGAGACGGAGGCTTCCACTACAACCAACGGCAGCACCATCAGTTCCACCACCATCCCTACTACAACCCCCACAATGCACCATTCCAGCCGGGACCGCACCCCAACTACCACAGCCTGCCTCGCTCTGGGGCCCCGCCCCTTCCTGCTGACATGCTCCTGGGGATGGGGCCACCTCCAGGTGGGTGGGGCTTCACCACCCCGCCCAGGATGAGACGTCAGTTCAGTGCTCCGGACCTGAAAAACAACAAGGAGACCCCGATCTGACCTCTGACCTCTGACACACCGAGGCCTCGGATTGGCTGCCAGACATGCTGTAGAGAAAAGTCTGTGTGTGTGTGTGTGTGTGTGTGTGTGTGTGTGTGTGTGTGTGTGTGTGTGTGTGTGTGTGTGTGTGTGTGTATACATTGCTACGTTTAGCACGGGTTAGCTGTTGCCATGGCGACAGCATTTAAGGAGTTTGTTTGTTTATATTTGTGTCAGAGAGGATCAGTGTTTTATTAATTTAGTTTTATGGATTTTTATCGGACATTGTGGCCTCAAGGCTGTTTGTTTGTTTGTTTGTTTGTTTTTAAAGCTGAAGCGTGTTGGTTAGTTTCCTGGCGGGACGTTTGCGTGTTTAGCTTCAGCTCGTCGGTTAGCAGCGCGGCTCGTTAGCCGAGGTGGCGTTCGCGTTGCGTGGGAAAAACGGGTCGTACGAGTTCAGCGGCTCTCGCTTTGCCGCTCCGTATGCAAATGAGCACGTTACTGTGGTGACAGCTCAGAGTGTGGACCGTCGCTCAATCAGAAGTCGTGTTCACTCCCGATCGTACTTCCCGTCTCGCCCACACGACCCGAACGCCGCGTCACTGAAACCAAAGACTCTGCGGCGCACCCCGCAGGCACACGGACGTGTTTCACCAGACCGAGTTGTGTTTGTATATTTGAAGTGTGCGTTGAATCGTTTATAAAAAAAACACAGGAAACGTGCTGACGGTGAGTTCACTGTCTCTGGCAATCGTGGGAAATGTAGTAAGTGAGACGCAGCACATGAAGCCTGGTGGGAGACGCAGGAATCACAGGAGGTGACGGGTTGGAGTTGATGTCGGGCTGAGAGGAGGGAACTCTGGGAAATGTAGAGACGGAGGGCTGGGTGACAAGAGACCTGAGATACAGGAAGCTTTTATTTTGAAGTGCTAACAGTGATGTTTATTTCCTGCTGTGAGGATCTGACACGACTTCCTGTCGGCTGCTGGAAAACGTGTCTTCTTCCTGTTTGACTCTGATCTGATGTTGCGTTCAATGTCGCCGTCTCCAGGCGACAGTTACAGGTGTTGGATGTTGTGTTCACTGCACAACCGGAAAAAATTCATTTACAACCGAGCTGCCACAAAGGTTCCAACTTCCTGCGTCAAACTGAACGCGAGGTGTTCACTGTCTGGAGCAGCGGGGCGATTAACCCCGCCCACTTAGACAGAGGCATTGTGGGAGACGACGAGTGGAGCATCTTGGTGCTCCGTGACTTTAAGAGAACCGACCAATCAGGGCGCGAGTCGCCACGACGGTGATGATGACAAAAACGTGAAGAGTGATTGTGATTGGCCCGAGAAGCATGATGTCGCTCAGCTCTGCTGTCTCTGGAATCGACCAATCACAGGACAATCTTGAAATCTGCCACCGCCGGGCTTGATGGGAAACGGAGTTTCCTCTTTCTTTATGGTTTTTATTTTTTTAATTTCCTGCGCGGCCTCTGATTGGCTGTTTGTTTTTATTTGTTTTCATTGGCTTCATGTCCTGAATATTTTAACCCCGCCAACATGTTTGACCTTTACTCTGTGATGTCATCATGTCGTCATCACTATTATTAATATAAATATTATGAGGTTATACCAGTTGTTGTCATTAATTCTTTTGGATGCTGCTGAAGGGAGCGTCTGCTTCCTCATGCAACCGCCTGTGTGTGTGTGTGTGTGTGTGTGTGTGTGTGTGTGTGTGTGTGTGTGTGTGTGTGTGTGTGTGTGTGTGTGTGTGTGTGTGTGTGTGTGAGAGAGTGTGTGTGTGTGTGTGTGTGTGTGTGTGTGTGTGTGTGTGTGTGTGTGTGTGTGTGTGTGTGTGTGTGTGTGTGTGTGTGTGTGTGTGTGTGTGTGTGTGTGTGTGTGTGTGTGAGTGTGTGTGTGTGTGTGTGTGTGTGTGTGTGTGTGTGTGTGTGTGTGTGTGTGTGTGTGTGTGTGTGTGTGTGTGTGTGTGTGTGTGTGTGTGTGTGTGTGTGTGAGAGTTTGTGTGTGAGTGATAGTGTTTGTTTGTTTCTGGGTTAATTTAGAATCATATTTGACTGTTTGTTTTTCTTTATAAATCTGATTTTGTTGTTTTTCTTCTAATCATCTCCTCAGTTTTGTTGTTGTTGTTGAGGAGGAGGAGGAAGAGGAGGAGGAGGAGGAGCCTGTGGAAGAGAGGGAACTCCAGAACACGTACTGGCCCCTCCCACTCCCTGTATCTCCCCAATCCCAGCATCAGAATCTGTGACATCATGGCATGACTGGACACGGATGTGATGACATCATGGTTTAGCCCTCCTCCTATTGGCTGAGATGTTCAGATCTTCTGTTGGGTTGTTTTTGTTTTTGTTGTTGTATCAGGAACCAATCTCAGGCTCTACCTGCAAACAACATGATGGCAATAAAGTGTCAATAAGAACATTGATCAGCTCTCGACTGTCCTCGTCATACAGTTCCACAAATATGGAGCACAAAATATTTCATTCATTCATTTATAAAGATATTTTATACGTTAATATTAATATAGAGGTAACATAAGGGTCCAGTAATTGATATTATTAATACAGTAATCACAATTACCAAAGAACACAATAACAAGTATGAAGTAGCTGATAACAAATGTGTTGTGAACATGTGTTTGTTGTTGATATTGATTCGTGGATTATTAGTTCATTGGTGTGTGTGAAGTGTTGGTTTAACACACGAAGAGGGGACGCTGCTGCTCCGAGGACGAGAAAATATGAAGAGACGTGGATATCAACAGACGGCCAGCTGAACTCAACAGTCCTATCACACTTCCTGCTTCAACAGCTGTCAATCAAACCACACACACACACACTTGCGTCTCCTTCACTTTCTTCGGTTCTCCTCAGACCGTCAGTCTGTGAGGGTCTCTTTCACCATGCAGCTCTTCCTCCTCCTCCTCTTCCTCCTGACCCACGTCGCCATGGTTGCAGCAGTAGCTGGTTGCCGCAGCGACAGGGACAAGGACCACCGGCCCAGAGAAAACTGCACGGCCGCTGGCTTCAGCGACATCCCGGCGGGGTTCGAACATACGACAAAGGTAAAGAAGTATGGAAGCAACTTTTATGTCGTCAGAAGGAATATTATATATTTATGGCTGAAAACAAATCTATCATGAATCTCAAACAATATTATATTTGAAATGTTTAAGAAAGAAAGAAAGAAACATCAGCACTCAGTTAAAATCACAGAATGAACCAGCTTTTAAAGCTTCGTCTTGTAATGATTTAATCACTCAGTTACGGGAGGAAATAAATCTTCTCCTTATTTGTACATTTATATGGTAGAAGTAAACTCAGAGTAAAAGTTATCTGAGACGTGCAGAGTTTAAACTGAAGACAGCAAATACGAGAGTGGATCAACAAGTTCACAGTGTTCCTGAACGCAGCACGGTGCTGCACCCGGAGCAGCAGGAAGCAGCGACCTCCATCAGGAAGTGTTCAGAGTTCCTCACGTTAACGTGACCGCTGGTACCTGAACGTTATGACGTCACCATGGAAACCTGAAACTGGAGCAGACAAACAGCAGATTTTGGGGGACAGAGAATCTTCTGTTTCTCTGCTCCAGTTTCAGGTTTCCATGGTGTGGAACTCAGTGATGATGTCGATCGGTGCTGCGTTCATGTGCAACAGGAAGATTTACGCCTCTGACTGGACGAAGTGTTTGACTGACAGCTGAGAACACAGCGGACACACAAGCTTCCTGTGTAAGAGCGATGAGACGACAGTTTGACAGGAAACCACGACAGCTCTTCATGTTGTCCTTCTGTCTTTAGGTTCTGTTGTTTCCCAACAACCTGTTCTCCAGCCTGTCCTGGTCCTCCTTCCAGATCTTCACCCAGATCCACGAGATCGACCTCACAGGCAACAAGGTGTCGGTCTGTCTGCGCAGATGTTTCACAGTTAAATGAAAGGCAGCTGATATCAGTGATGAATGTTTTCTGGTCCAGGTTCCAGATGTGACTCCCAGCGCCGCTCCGATGCTGCCCAGCCTCAGCGTCCTCCGGCTGGGGTCCAACCGTCTGACGTCCCTCTCCGGAGGCTCCTTCTCCGCCTGTCCCGCTCTGACTGAACTCTACTTGGACCACAACGTCATCGACTCCCTGAGCGACCGCAGCTTCTCCGGACTCGGCCAGCTGGAGGTCAGTGTGTCGTCACTAAAGCTCTGACATCACCACATAGTGAAGTTCAGGATCCCGACGTAACGGGAACACGGAGGATTGTTGAGGGTTCCTTTTCAGGAGGCAGAACATCGCGCAACATTTTCAGAAATGATTCGAAGGAAGTCTTCGCTCCTCACTGGCTGCCTTCTGTCTGACTGTCCAACCCCTTAGATCCTGGACCTGACAGCCAATCACATCAAAGTGCTTCCTGACCTCATGCTCCACCCCCTCCCGGCCATAGAAACCCTTTACCTGGAGAACAACAAGGTGGGAAACACAAATCTAAACACTAGTTGTTGTTAACTTCCTCCCCAGCAGGGGGCGAAGGTTTGCCATCGCCTCAAACTGGAGCCGTTTCCTTTTCCTTCCAGATCAAAGTGATGCCAGATGATTGGTTCAGCCAGAAGGACGAGGTGCCATACCTCTACCTCTCAGCCAATCCCTGGGCCTGCTCCTGTTCCCTCAGTTACCTGCACAGCTACCTCGATGACCACGAACTCAACGTCTACGTCCGAGATGGCCCGGACATCAAGGGCATCGTGGAGAGTGTGGTGAGTCCCGCCAACCGCAACAAACTACAACTGACCAGAAGTGATCTTTGGTCTCTGATGACATCACCGTCCGGTAGTGACATCACAGGGCATCGAAAACCAGCTGGGAGGAGACGGAGAAGTCCGAGCGAATCACGTTCTGCTTCTTGTCCTCTGTTCTCAGGTGTGCGACTCTCCACCGCGGCACCGAGGTCGACCTGTGGTTGGTCTGGACGAGTCGGATCTCTGTTCACCGGCGACGGAACCGGATCCAACCGGAGTCTCCTACCAACCAATCAGCAGCTCTCCCTACCAAACAACGGCTCCTCCTACTGTCCCTGCTACCACTTATCTTCCTCCTCCTCCTCCTCCTACTGTCCCTGCTACCACTTATCTTCCTCCTCCTCCTCCTCCAACTGTCCCTGCTACCACTTATCTTCCTCCTCCTCCTCCTCCAACTGTCCCTGCTACCACTTATCTTCCTCCTCCTCCTCCTCCAACTGTCCCTGCTACCACTTATCTTCCTCCTCCTCCTCCAACTGTCCCTGCTACCACTTATCTTCTGACTGTGGGAGCCTCAACAGGAAGTCCAACAAAACCTGTCTTGACGACATCAACGTCCACATCGGTGTCTCCGTGGGCGTCCAATGAAGCTTCCGGCGTCCGGCGTGGCGAGAAACGTCCTGCAGGAGGTGCTGGCGTGTTCTGTGTTTGGCTGTTGGCGGCGTGCCTCCTACTGTGCGCGGCGTCGGCCGCCGGCGTCCTGGCAACTCTGGTGACTCTGGTGAGGCTCGTCGTCTGGTACAGGAGGGTGGACGAGGAGCTGGCGAGGAGCAGAGGAGGCAGAGACACACTGATGCTGTTAAGCAGAATGAAAGAGAAGGAGGTGGCAGGAGTAGGGGGCGGAGTCACGGCGCTGTATCGCTCCGTTCTGTTTGTCCACAGAGAGGGAGGAGAAGCTGTGGAAGGGGAGGATGGAGGGGAGGGAGGGGTGGAAAGACTGGCCGGAAAGGGAGGAGGAGACCCGACGAGGGAGGAGGGAGGAGGAGGAGGGAGAGGAGTGTACAGGAAGACTCTGTACCGACTGATAAGCAAAGAGGAGGCGATAGAAGGATGGAGGGATGTGATGGAGGAGTGTCAGGTCTCTGCAGAGGGTGGAGGAGGAGGGGGGGGGAGAGACAGAAGGAGCAGGGGAGGAGGAGGGGCCTCCAAAAAGCACTACAGTGTTATTCTGAGGGAGGAGAGGGAGGAGGCAGGGGGGGGCAGGGAGGAGCTGGACTGGGTGGTGGGGGGGTGGGAGGTGAAACGAGGAGGAGGGGAGGGGCCGAGGAGCAGCTGGGGGGAGTGGCTAGCACACTATTTACCCGGCATGCCTTGGGGAGTGACCACGCCCCGTGAGGACGAGGCAGCTCAGTGATGTCACCAGTGGGAGGGGCTTCATTACAAAACACGATTGGCTCAATGAATAGAATAGAGAACCCTGGCTAACGTCGCTAACCCAATGAGCTCGCTTCATCAGACAGCTCATTGGGAGAAGAACGGAGCCTTTGCTAAGCCCCGCCCCTTAGTTACTGTTGTTAAGATGCCCAATTTCCCGCAGGAAGTTCTGAAACAAACAAAAGCAGCTTCATGTAGTTGAGTTTGATTGTGTTTTGTTTTTTAAGACGACACCTTGCTGCAGCGCTATGAGCGGCCACATGGTGGCGACATCTTTCTACATCTATACTTTACTCATGAATATACTCAGTCTACTGTACACAAACTTCAGCAATCCAGGACACGTCCATCATTCAGGTTTATCTGAAATGTGTTGACCATCTCATTCATATCAGAATATATTTTTATTGCTTCTGATTGTGGACAAATAAAGTGAAACCAGTTTTATTTCTGCTGATGAAAATAAGATGAATTCTCTCATATCTTACAGTTTATCTGCAAACAAACATCAACATATTGTGAGCTTATTTTATTGATATCTGATGGGCAGCAGCAGGAAGCAGCCAGCAGGTGGCAGCACACACACACACACGCTCACACACACACACACACGCTCACACACACACGCTCACACACACACACACAAACACACACACACACATTTACCCGTTAGTGATGAGTTTCTCTTTGGAACTAAGGCGACTTATTTTTGGGACGATGATGTGATTCAATCTGGGGTAGTCAACATGTGTAAGTGTGCGTAACATGAAAAGGTCAAAGGTCGTGAATTTTAAACAACGCTCTATCTGCTTCCTGTAAGATTTCTGTTTCAGGATCTTTTGTACATGTTGAGGAAAAGTATGAGACCTTGGAAGTATGTACACCTGACCAACTGGCTGGGATGTTTTTTGAAGGCTTCACTCTATAAAACCAAATGTGTTTCACTTGTAAGATCTTTTCCATGTTATGTTGATTAACTTCATATCAATATAATTGTTTGGACAACCACAACAGGTGTTTTGTGTTTTTCTTTAAATCTTAAATATTAATACAATTTTTTTTTTCACAACATATTCAGGGGCTCGTCCGGGATCGTTAATACAGCTTTTCCACTGCAGGTTTCTTCCCTCTTGGTTGAGTTCTGTACGATCTGGACTCGACTAATAGATTTTTGATTTAGGCAGGTGAAGAGGCTGCAGCGATTGTCGAGGCGACACACACACACACTCACACACACACACACACACACACACACACACACTCGCACACACACACACTCGCACACACTCTCACACACACACACACACACACACACACACACACACACACACACACACACACACACACACACACACACACACACACACACACACACACACACACACACACACTCTCACACACACACACACACTCACACACTCACACACACACTCACTCTCTAATTCCTGATAAGCCAATCAAAGCTGCCCGTTGGACACTGCAGCGGTCGCCGTGTTATTAGAGTCACACTGCTGACTCAGGAGGATCAGTCGTCCTAATCTGCTCCTCCTCACGTTTCACCGTCTCCTGCGTCCTGCTGATATCCTCCCTCCTCCTCCTCCTCCCACTCTGATCACCTCTTTCTCTCTTCTGCTCTTTTCTCCTGCCACATGTCCTACTGTCCTCGCCGTCCTTCCTCCTCTTCCCTGGCTGTGACACCTCCTTCCTCTGCTCCCCGGTTCACCCAGACTTTCTGCCACCTCCTTGTTATTCTCTCGAACTCTTCCTTCTTTTTTTCCTCCTCTCTCCTCCGTCTTGAAATCCTCCGTCCGTTCCATTTAATAAAAGAGTTGAGAGTTGTTTCCTGAGTGCAGCCCTGAGAGGCGGACCGTTTCATCCCTCCTCTAATCTCTTTATCCGTGTCAGGGTGACTGAGGAGACTCTGCTGCTGGACCCTCCCAACACCCACGACATCCCTCCTCTTCCTCCTCTTCCTCCTCTTCGCCCTCTGGACACCCAACTGTTTGGGATTTAAAGGGTCCAGGTGTGTTTAGGTGTGCGTGTATGGGGGGTTGCTCCTCTGTTTCCACGGCGATGAGTTTGACGGGCGGTTGGTGGATGTAGGCCACGTAACCAAGGGTGACGGATTATCAGCTGAGAGGTGAGTAAGGAGATAACGGAGAGAGGGCTGCTTGTTAGACAAGACACGTTCAAATTAATCATATGAAATCAATAATAAATATAGGAAGTGTGGGTTCATTCTGATGTTTTCGCTCTTAATTTTCAAATCGTTGATCTCAGTAGTAAACACGCTCAGTCTGCTGGGAAAAATCCTCATTTTGGCATGAAATTACAACCTGCTGATGTTCCAGGATCATGTTCACCACTGAGCTGCATCACCTCTTATTTTAACAACACTCTGGAAACGTTGGGGAACTGAGGAGACCAGTTTCTGGAGTTTGGAAAGTGAAATGTGGTCCCATTCGTGCCTGATAGAGGATTTCAGCTGCTCAACAGTTCAGGGTCTCCTTTGTTGTATTGTTCATGTCCTGATGCTCCAGATGTTTTCAATGATTGACAGGTCTGGACTGCAGGAGGCCAGTTTATCAGAGGACTCTTCTACTAGAGAACCATGCTGTTGGAATACGTGCAGAATGTGGTTGGACGTTGTTCTGCTGAAATAAACAAGACCTTCCCTGAAAGAGACGTTGTCTGGATGGCAGCATATGTTGCTCCAAAACCTGAATATATCATTCAGCATTAATGCTTCCTTCCAGATGTTCAAGCTACCCATGCCATGTGCACTGATGCATCCCTGTACCATCACAGATGCTGGCTTTAGAACTGAGCTGATAACAAGCTGGATGGTCCCTCTTCTCTTTAGCCTGCAGTGTCCTTGATTTTGATGATCAAAGGAAAATAAGAACAATAATTGTTGTGGGATAAAAGCAAAATTACAAAATTTAATCCAAATAAAGCAAAATTGTCCCTGAACTTGATGTTAAAGCAAATCTATCAAGAATTCAAAGATCTTTGGTTGAAGCAGGAATTCTTCCTCGACACCCAGCAGATGTTGATGAGATTCTGATGCTTCTCTCTTTCTACCAACAGACAGCCAAAAGGAACAGCGTCTCCATGGCGAAAGTAGGTCCTTTAGCCCCGCCCCAGGTCTCTCGGTTAACTCCTCCCACCATCATTCTACAAGACATGGAGGAGGAGCCAGATGATGTCAGGGAGAGGGACAGGTGAGTTGTCAATGGAAACAAGACTCCTCAGCAACAAACTTTGTAGTGATGGTAATGATAATGACCACTAGGGGCTGTCTCCATAGACTCCATCTGTAGTACCACTGAGGACCACTAGGGGCTGTCTCCATAGTCTCCATCTGCAGTACCACTGAGGACCACTAGGGGCTGTCTCCATAGACTCCATCTGTAGTCATCGGATTGTTTCCTGTGTTTCAGTTGGCGAGCTGGACCAGGAGTTCTGTTCAACGTCAACAACAACAACAACAACGAGGACGAGTAAGACACTAACATGCTGACACACATCACGTGACGAACGGCCTAAAGAGCAGCAAAACACGTTGCTTCTGTTTTTGATTTGTACACGTGTTTGCTGTTGTCTTCAGGGAGGAGAAGAAGAAGAAAAAGAAAGAGAAGAAGAAGAAGAAGGAGAAGAAGGAGAAGGAGAAGACGGAGAAGAAGGAGAAGAAGGAGTACGTTTCTTCCCTCGGGTCGGGTTCTGGTGGCGACCCGGGTGTCATGTTCTGTATTTTTACTGTCAGATAACTTTATTCTTCACCGTAACACTAGAGTCCTGATTCCATTGTAAATGTTCTCATTGTCTTCCAGAAAGGAAAAACAGGAGAAGAAGGAGAAGAAGCAGAAGGAGGAGAAGGAGAAGGAGAAGGAGAAGGAGAAGGAGAAGGAGAAGGAGAAGCCGTACGTTCGCTTCACAAACAGCGCTGGTGTTTCATCACATTACACCGTAACGACTCCTCTGTTCTGTGTCCAGGCCGAAGGAGATCGCGGTGATCGACCCGGCCGGGAACACCTACTACCACTGGCTGTTCATCATCACCATCCCCGTCATGTACAACTGGACGCTGATCATCGCCAGGTAACCCAGTGGCGCCAGATATGGCAAAACTGATGACAGTGACACGGCTGTTCGAGGTCCATGAGAGACGCTCATCTGACATCAACGGACATTCTGCGATGGCGATGGACCATCTTCACACCTACCGAAATAATATTTACACCCTTAACTTGGACATCTTTAATTTAGTTTTAAAGTTATGTAGGAAGGAGGTATGCTGGGAAATTTCAGTGACCGTACTTCCACTCATTAGTGATGTCGGCGGAGTGTCGTCCTGCTTGTTCACCACTGAAATGTCCACAATGAAAGCAGGAGACCAGATTTGTTCCAGCGATGTCGGGTTCATGTCCCCCAAAGACCAGCCAGGTCGATCCACCTGAAATCTCACAACAAACCTTCAACCTGTGCGACCGCGCAGCTCGTTTGTTCCCACACGACCTGGTTCGCTTCAGGAAACATGATTGTTTGGGTTAAAATGACCCTTTAAACCGCGTTCTCCGTTAAAGTTACTACTTCCCTAAAGTTATGCAACTTTTATCGTCATGGCAACACTGACACTTTCACATATCAACAATGAAAAAAAAACAATGCCGTGGAGCGCGGCCACCAAGATTGGGTCCACGCGTTGTCGTTGGGTTGTCGTGCTTCACTTCCAGCTGTGTCTGCTGGTTGTCTGGTTTTGGGTTGGATCAGAACCATCCGGGCTTCACAACACTCATTAGAAGACATCGTGTGGACCCCAAAAATGTCAATGAGCTGCCACATGGTGTCCACAGAGTAACATCTGCTGTGTGTGTGTGTGTGTGTGTGTGTGTGTGTGTGTGTGTGTGTGTGTGTGTGTGTGTGTGTGTGTGTGTGTGTGTGTGTGTGTGTGTGTGTGTGTGTGTTTCAGGGCGTGTTTCGAGGAGCTACAGACCGACTACGTGGGCTACTGGTTCCTCGTGGACTTTCTCTGCGACCTCGTCTACATTGCTGACATGGTCTTCAGAACGAGGACCGGTTGGAAGACACACTTACACACACACACTTACACACACACACACACACACACACACACACACACACACACACACACACACACACACACACACACACACACACACACACACACACACACACACACACACACTCTCACACACACTCACTCACACACAGATTGCTGTGTACCCTGTGGTGACCGACCCGTCCCACATGCTTCCCCGGTGGTGACTCAGCTGGTGTGTGTGCAGGTTACCTGGAACAGGGTCTGCTGGTGAAGGACGAGCAGAAGCTCCGCGAGCGCTACATGAAAAGCTTCCAGTTCAAACTGGACCTGGTCTCCATGATTCCCACCGACCTGCTGTACTTAGTCTTCGGCCTCACCTTCCCCGAGATCCGCCTCAACAAACTCTTCAGGTTCAACAGGTGAACAGAACCAGATCTTTGGTTCACAGTGGTGGAAGGAGTCCTCGTACCTTCACCTCAGGTTTCAAAACCACAATTCAGAAACCGACGTTCGATGTCAGAGCGTCATATCTGAACCCAGTTTCGACCCGACAGTTGTTGTTACGTTGAACTCCAAACTCCAAATGTGAACCTCACTGGAAACGTCGAAGGTTCACCAAAACTAAACATGACGTGCTTCCACGTCTTTGTTTCAGGATGCTGGAGTTCTTCCAGCGGACCGAGACCCGGACCAACTACCCCAACGTCCTTCGTATCTCCAACCTCGTCATGTACATCGTCATCATCATCCACTGGAACGCCTGCCTCTACTACTCCTTCTCCAAGGCCATCGGTGGGACTCCGCCTCCAACCTCTTCTCCGGTTGTTTCCTCTGCGGTTGCTTGATAAAAGCCTGAAACGTCTCGGTCTGTGTCCTTCCTTCAGGTTTCGGTTCAGACAGGTTCGTGTATCCGGACCCGACAGATCCGGAGTTCGGCCGTCTGGTGAGGAAGTACGCCTACAGCATGTACTGGTCCACGCTGACGCTCACCACCATCGGAGAAACGCCGCCTCCCCAGGAGAACTCGGAGTATTTCTTCGTCGTCACGGACTTCCTGGTGGGCGTGGCTTAGGTTTTTTTGATTTACATGAAATTTGTTTTGGGGACGTGCACACGTGGCGGCATGATGTTGAAAACTTTACACGTATGTATATACTTGCACACCTTTTGATTAAAGTCTGACCCGACAGAAACCCGAGCCGACAGATCGATTTGATTGGTTCAGTACCTGCTAAATAATTCTAACTAAATATCTTGAATGTGCAACGTGTATTATATTTAAATCTATTGATATATTTCTTGTTTTTTTGTTTTGTATTTTAAACTCTTAATTCTATTTACGTATACTTGATCAACTTTTGTTAAACTCAGTGTATTTTAAACTACTACCATCAAATACTTTTATTGTTATTTAAATTGGAGGTTTGGGGGATTGACAGGTGGATGATGTCATACATATTTTTCTGTTCTATTCTCCAGGTGGGCGTGTTGATTTTTGCGACCATTGTCGGTAACGTTGGCTCGATGATCACCAACATGAACGCTGCCAGAGCCGACTTCCAGGCTCGCATCGACGCCATCAAACAGTACATGAGCTTCCGAAAGGTCGGTGGGTCGGTTGGTTAGCTAGCTAGCTGGTTAGTTAGTTAGCTAGTTAGTAGTTTTAACTGTTAAAAATGATTTTTACGTTGCGTTTAAGTTGCGATATAATTCACTGCACTCTGTTTCTGTTGCTCGACTTGTCAAACAAGTTTTAGGCGCTAAAACTATTTTGTTTTGGTCGTGTCTCGGCTTCAGGTGACCAAAGACCTGGAGAAGCGAGTGATCAAGTGGTTTGACTTCCTGTGGACCAATAAGAAAGCAGTAGACGAGAGGGAGGTGCTGAAGTACCTGCCGGACAAACTGAGAGCTGAGATCGCCATCAACGTGCACTTGGACACCCTGAAGAAGGTCAGCTCACTCTGCTCGCCGACACCCGGCTTCATATCGTTTATAAGGAGGCAGAACCGCGTCAGGGTTTCTGCTGTGTCGCCTCACAGGTTCGTATCTTCGCCGACTGCGAGGCCGGCCTGTTGGTGGAGCTGGTGCTGAAGCTGCAGCCGCAGGTCTACAGTCCCGGAGACTACATCTGCAAGAAGGGCGACATCGGCCGAGAGATGTACATCATCAAGGAGGGGAAACTCGCTGTCGTCGCCGACGACGGCATCAAGCAGTTCGTTGTTCTCAGCGATGGAAGCTACTTCGGCGAGATCAGCATCCTGGCCATCAAAGGTGTTTACACACGACGTAAAGTTGGTTTATAATGTCAATCACATACACAGCAACTAATGCTAGCAAGCTAACATGCCAATGATGAACGACCCGGACGGCAACATGGATATAAAACAGCATCGTCTGCGTAGAAATGTATTTCATCTACGAGAAGTTCAGCACAACGGCTCCAGAGGTGATGATGTGTCACATTGGGATGAAGTACGAGAGGAGGCGTTAGATTCATTTAGGAAAACGTCATCGTCTGCGTAGAAACTGATTTTAATTCATCAACTGAAAGTCACTGCTGAGTTCAGAAAAGGGTCGAAGAGAAATCCGTTTGTGCAGTTTCCCCTCGAGGATGATATTTATCAAACTGGATTCATGTTGACAGGAGACGCGTGATTGAAACCATGGAAACAGCATTCAGTCCTTTAAGTTCTGCGTCAGCTCAGAACTTCATGCTTCCGCCGGCTCCTCTGATATCTCGGGAACATCGGCGGACAATTTCTTTAAATTTGGTAGAAATGGAGAAAGGTCATTGTGACATCACAAAACAGGGCAGCAAAGACGGAAAGGTTGTCGGATCAAACGAGGAGGTCGCGGGAGAACTTGGTCGTTTTTGGGTTTCTTTTATCACCTCAACAGTTTTGCTTCTCTCGAACAGGAAGTAAGGCAGGAAACAGGAGGACCGCTAACATCAGGAGCATCGGTTACTCCGACCTCTTCTGCCTCTCCAAAGACGACCTGATGGAGGCGCTGACGGAGTATCCCGATGCCAAAGCTCTGTTGGAGGAGAAGGGAAGGCAGATTCTGATGAAGGACGGACTGCTGGACCTGGAGGTAAAGTCACGTGATCTCACTCAACAGAGTAAACAAGCGGATCACCTGAAACACAAGTCACTCGTCTCGTCCCGCAGGTGGCGGCACAGGGTCCCGACCCCAAGGAGATCGAGGAGAAGGTGGACCGGATGACGAGCACGCTGGACGTCCTGCAGACCCGATACGCTCGGCTGCTGGCCGAACACGAAGCCACTCACAGCAAGCTGAAACACAGAGTCACACGGCTGGAGAGGAAGCTGCCGCCACACGTCGACCAGCCCGGCGATGCCCCGCCCCCTCCAACACCTGAGACGTAGACAGCCGAAGAAGAAGAAGAGAAGAAGTAGAGAGGACAAAGAAGAGCAAGAGGGGAACGACTGGGGTGTTTGGTTTTAGAGCTTGAGTTAGCCAGGCGGGTGGAGATCAGGAGGTTCGACACGGACGGAAATCAATTCAGACTCACAATTAAAGTGAGTTGATTTCATAGAAATAAAACGTTAAAAATGAACCCTTAAAGACAAATTCTCTTCCTGACACTCACGTCACGTAACTTATGGCCGACATTACGACATTCGAGTTCAGTAAAACTCTTTTTGAGGTTTTATGACGCACTGCGCTCGAGTAAGTTACGACAGAAAGCCGACTTTTACGTTTTCTTTTTACTGGAGCCCGTAAGAAGCAACATTTTCACCTGTTTTCAAGGAGTGAAAAATGTAAAGTGTCATTTTCAATACAAATCACACGGAATAAAAGGGGATTTCTGGCCCTGCTGGCTTGCCGTAGTCATGTTCCCACGGTAACAGGTTTACATACAATAGTCAGGAACGTACATTTTCATGGCATTAATTTAATGAAGTCAACAAGACAAGAAACGAAAGGTTTCCGTCTACTGAAACGGTAAAAGGGCTTTTAATTTGAAAGGGAATCAGGAAGTGTTCAGTTTGTAATAACAGCGTAATGCAGTAAGTTTAACAGAGCAAACGGGAGCGGATCAATAAAAGGAGGCGCTCCAGCCGCTCTGCGGTCACGTGACGCGTCACCGAGGCCGATCGGAGGAGGACGTTTACCGTCGCAGCTGAAAGGCTGGAAACGAAGCGAAGACTCGCTGGAGCACAAAATACCAGCTGAGGTTCGGAGGAAGTGAGGAGGACGTTTCCACTCGATTCAGTTGTAAAACATGGTGATGATAACGTATTGAACAAGGAGCGCCTCTTTCTGCACGTAGCTGAAGTTCTCGGATTAGTTTGTGTTCGGCCTGAATGTGACTGAAACACACGACCGCTTCTACAAGTTGTTCAATATACATTTATATTTATGAAACTTTACTTTGAAAGATCTCCGTGTCCACCAGACTCTGATGAGGCCAATCGCAGAAGCAGCTTTAATTTCTAGTTCACCTGCTTAGAGGTCAAAGGTCAGCAGCTGTAAATGTGATGGCAGATGATTCCACGATATGTTTATCTGTCCTGTGACGTGATGCAAAGAATGTGAATGATGATCTGCGCTGAAATAAAGATATTTTATATGGAAGATCTAAGATGCCTCTTTTATTTTCTGAACGGCTGCACAAGAACAGACACTTTGAAAAAAATAAATAAACAGTAAACACAAACATAAAGACAATGCCACGCCTGCTTTTATTTGTATTTATTCATTAATAACGATACCTGAGTTTGGTTTTACTTCATGTCTTCGGTTTGAAGGACTTCTATCAGATTAACAAAAAAAGTGACATTTTTTATGAAAAGTGGATGAAAACGTGTATTTTGCACCGCTGGCTTCACACAGTCACAAAAGGAAACACAAACTATCAACATTTCAAAAGGTTGGAGGTTCAAATCCTCGAGTAACCAAAGCTGCAGGATGTTCAGGTGCTGATCCGGCAAATATCAAAACGAGCTTGAAAACACTTTCATGAATCTTCTTCCAACAGCTGTGGAGCTCCATGTTGATCAGGAGATGAATGACACGTCACACGGGGGGGGGGGGGGGGGGGGGGGGTTGAGAAAGAGAGGAGTGTGTGTGTGTGTGTGTGTGTGTGTGTGTGTGTGTGTGTGTGTGAGTGTGTGTGTGTGTGTGTGTGTGTGTGTGTGTGTGTGAGAGTGTGTGAGTGTGTGTGTGTGTGAGAGTGTGTGTGTGTGTGTGTGTGTGTGTGTGTGTGTGTGTGTGTGTGTGTGTGTGTGTGTGTGTGTGTGTGTGTGTGTGTGTGTGTGTGTGTGTGTGTGTGTGTGTGTGTGTGTGTGTGTGTGTGTGTGTGTGTGTGTGTGTGTGTGTGTGTGTGTGTGTGTGTGTGTGTGTGTGTGTGTGTGTGTGTGTGTGTGTGTGTGTGTGTGTGTGTGTGTGTGTGTGTGTGTGTGTGTGTGTGTGTGTGTGTGTGTGTGTGTGTGTGTGTGTGTGTGTGTGTGTGTGTGTGTGTGTGTGTGTGTGTGTGTGTGTGTGTGTGTGTGTGTGTGTGTGTGTGTGTGTGTGTGTGTGTGTGTGTGTGTGTGTGTGTGTGTGTGTGTGTGTGTGTGTGTGTGTGTGTGTGTGTGTGTGTGTGTGTGTGTGTGTGTGTGTGTGTGTGTGTGTGTGTGTGTGTGTGTGTGTGTGTGTGTGTGTGTGTGTGTGTGTGTGTGTGTGTGTGTGTGTGTGTGTGTGTGTGTGTGTGTGTGTGTGTGTGTGTGTGTGTGTGTGTGTGTGTGTGTGTGTGTGTGTGTGTGTGTGTGTGTGTGTGTGAGTGTGTGTGTGTGTGTGTGTGTGTGTGTGTGTGTGTGTGTGTGTGTGTGTGTGTGTGTGTGTGTGTGTGTGTGTGTGTGTGTGTGTGTGTGAGTGTGTGTGTGTGTGTGTGTGTGTGTGTGTGTGTGTGTGTGTGTGTGTGTGTGTGTGTGTGTGTGTGTGTGTGTGTGTGTGTGTGTGTGTGTGTGTGTGTGTGTGTGTGTGTGTGTGTGTGTGTGTGTGTGTGTGTGTGTGTGTGTGTGTGTGTGTGTGTGTGTGTGTGTGTGTGTGTGTGTGTGTGTGTGTGTGTGTGTGTGTGTGTGTGTGTGTGTGTGTGTGTGTGTGTGTGTGTGTGTGTGTGTGTGTGTGTGTGTGTGTGTGTGTGTGTGTGAGAGTGTGAGAGTGTGTGTGTGTGTGTGTGTGAGTGTGTGTGAGTGTGTGTGTGTGTGTGTGTGTGTGTGTGAGTGTGTGTGTGTGTGTGTGTGTGTGTGTGTGTGTGTGTGTGTGTGTGAGTGTGTGTGTGTGTGTGTGTGTGTGTGTGTGTGTGTGTGTGTGTGTGTGTGTGTGTGTGTGTGTGTGTGTGTGTGTGTGTGTGTGTGTGAGGCTGGGATTTGTAGTTTCATTCTCCCATAAACCACGTGATTGGCTGTAAAGCGTTCGCTGCTGTGATTGGCTGGTTCACTGTCAGTCAACCGTGTTCGACCCGCCCACAACGCAGCAGCCAATCACGGGTGCTCTGTGGACTCCGCAGGCCCACTGCTCTCCATTTTTGTGGAACTCCCAGTACCGGCATGCACCGCGCAGCACTGCGCATGACAACCAGTCAACAGACTCCTGGCTGCAGACTGAGGTGCGTTTGACTTCCGACTGTTTTTAAAAGACTTTCTGTTCGTCCTTCAGCTCCGTGTTGACCTTCATGCAGCTCTGGATGTTTCTGTTCTGATGACCGCTGTTGACCGGATGTGACGTGTTTCCGCCTGTTTGCACTGTGTTTCGTGACGACATGTAGCTTCCCGCAGCTAGCCGGCGGCTAACAGCAGTTTGAACTGAATGTGACCGTTAATGACCCGGTACGTAACGTGCACCGGACACCGGAGAAAC
>NW_027211079.1:35000-40000 GCF_029030835.1 Brachyistius frenatus
TTGACTTTACATTTTTCAGACATTTTTCGGCAACAGGAAATTTTCAACACCCAGCTGGTGTCTCCTGACCTGACGCATTCTTTGGTCTTGGACAGTGAAGCTCCGCCCCTCTTGAAACGTGATGTCATCAGAACACCTCGTCGCTTCATCGCTGTCGTTTCAAGGGTCTCTGTTGACTGTTTCCAGAGTTTGACCCAAAATCTGATGTTTCTCTGCTCCAGTTTCCGGTTTCCATGGTGACATCACAGATGAAATCACTTCAGTGATTATTTACCAGAATAGCTGCTGATAAATTTTCTCTCGGTCGACTTCTGTGTACGTCAGCTTTATACTTTTTTCAAATTGTTCTGACATTTTGGACGCACGTGTCCGGATCCAGAGCCGGCCTCCGCTGGCCCTCCGGTTCCCACCAACAGTTCTCACGTCCAACCTGCTCAACTCATTAAAGTGAACTCTGTTAGTGGGAAAACTCACCATTGAAACGACAACTGATGATGTCATCGGTAAAGCCGTCCAACCAGAGGGTGTGTCTGCGTTTGTTTGGATGAAGAGGTGTGAATCGGTGGGAAAGCAGCTGCAGTGCAGGTTTTATCTGTCCGAGCTCACACTCAGTCGTATCAGCTGGAAAAACGCTCGCTGCGTTATTTTAATGGGACTCTTGAGCGGAGAGTGTCGACCGACAGAAGACGGACGCAACTTAAACACGTCCAAACTTTAGATCTGCTCATCGGTAGGAAGAAACAACCAGAGCTTCACACAAGTCATACAATGATTTACAACAGAAACAGTCATTCATTTGGTTAAAAAAAACAACCAATAAACGTCATAAAACACCACTGAAGAAATATAATCTGGTTTCTCTAGTTATTCCTCATGTTCTTACTGGACCTTCTAATCTCAGAAAACCTGGTTTCACACTGTGTTTAGATGGACTAGTTTTAAACAGGCTTCAAACTGGTTTAAGAGATGTGATTTTAGGCTGATTTTAAACTTCGTTTTAAACTGGTTTAATCTGGTTTGGGACCTGGTTTAATTTGGTTTGGGACCTAGTTTTGTACCTTCGGTCCGTGTTGACGGTGTGTCTCCTGTCCTTCAGGTAGCTGCTATCCCTGCCCAGAGACGGTGGAGATTCGGTGTTCGTGCGGGTCGACGGTGTTGGTTGTCCCGTGCGGCCGAGAGCGGAGCACCAAACCGCCTCGATGCAAAGAGGCTTGCAGGTGATGAGTCCAAACGCTCTGATGAAGTCTGCCAACACAGTTTATTATTGATTATTAGTAGAATCAATTCATTGAAGTGTCAATATTATCAGAACTGTGATTATTGTACTGTGAATATGTACTGTCCACATATGTTTGAGTTATTGTGAGAGTCAGCTGGAACATACAAACCAACTGGGGATGTAATTGTGTCCCTCTGTTGTGTCCACAGTTGTCCCCCGTCCTGCCACCACCTGACCAGAGAGACCCATCGGTGCCACCCGGGCGCCTGCCCGCCCTGCAGGCAGCCCTGCCTGCTGCAGCTGCCCCGCTGCAGCCACACCTGTCCACAGCCCTGCCACGACCTGGTGCTGGTCAAGTCCCAGCAGGTAGGCCGCTCGTGCTTCTCTGGGACGGACGACGTCCACTTTCACTTTTATTCCCGTTTGCTCTCAGACAGAAACAACAAAACTCTAAGAATGTTTTTGTTTGTGTGTTTAGGTTCAGTTAGCAGGTCCGTGGGAGCAGCCGTCTGAACCGGCGTTTGTGAAGAAAGCTCTGCCCTGTTCACCGTGCCAAGTCCCCATACCAACGTAGGTCCAACACAACATAGGTCCAACACAACGTAGGTCCAACACAACGTAGGTCCAACACAACGTAGGTCCAACACAACGTAGGTCCAACACCAACGTAGGTCCAACACCACGTAGGTCCAACACCAACGTAGGTCCAACACAATGTAGGTCCAACACCAACGTAGGTCCAACACCACGTAGGTCCAACATCAACGTAGGTCCAACACAACGTAGGTCCAACACCAATGTAGGTCCAACACCATGTAGGTCCAACACCAACGTAGGTCCAACACCACGTAGGTCCAACACCAACGTAGGTCCAACACCAACGTAGGTCCAACACAATGTAGGTCCAACACAACGTAGGTCCAACACAACGTAGGTCCAACACCAACGTAGGTCCAACACCACGTAGGTCCAACACCAACGTAGGTCCAACACAACGTAGGTCCAACACCAACGTAGGTCCAACACCACGTAGGTCCAACACCAACGTAGGTCCAACACAACGTAGGTCCAACACCAACGTAGGTCCAACACAACGTAGGTCCAACACCAACGTAGGTCCAACACCACGTAGGTCCAACACCAACGTAGGTCCAACACAACGTAGGTCCAACACAACGTAGGTCCAACACCAACGTAGGTCCAACACCAACGTAGGTCCAACACAACGTAGGTCCAACACCAACGTAGGTCCAACACCAACGTAGGTCCAACACAACGTAGGTCCAACACCAACGTAGGTCCAACACAACGTAGGTCCAACACAACGTAGGTCCAACACAACGTAGGTCCAACACAACGTAGGTCCAACACCAACGTAGGT
This sequence comes from Brachyistius frenatus, assembly GCF_029030835.1. Classification (NCBI taxonomy): domain Eukaryota; kingdom Metazoa; phylum Chordata; class Actinopteri; family Embiotocidae; genus Brachyistius; species Brachyistius frenatus. The sequence goes on from NW_027211079.1 coordinate 37,601, forward strand.
CCAACACCAACGTAGGTCCAACACCAACGTAGGTCCAACACAACGTAGGTCCAACACCAACGTAGGTCCAACCAAACACCAACGTAGGTCCAACACCAACGTAGGTCCAACACCAACGTAGGTCCAACACCAACGTAGGTCCAACACCAACGTAGGTCCAACACAATGTAGGTCCAACACAACGTAGGTCCAACACAACGTAGGTCCAACACCAACGTAGGTCCAACACCAACGTAGGTCCAACACCAACGTAGGTCCAACACAATGTAGGTCCAACACCAACGTAGGTCCAACACAACGTAGGTCCAACACCAACGTACGTCCAACACTTGCTTCCTTTTACATCACGGTTTGTGGAAATCTTCCCAGTTTAAAATGACCTGCAACAAACAAGCTGTTTTCTTCAGTTCTCTGAAGTAAGTTGGATGTAAAACTGTAAAGAGTTCAAACCACTGATTCACATCTTCTGTGGAAATAAACACAACTCTGTATTTATCACGACAGCAACACAAATACCGTCTACACATCCTGAAGTTCACATTCTACACACATACCACACACACACACACATTCTACACACGACACACTACACACATACCCACCACACTTTAGTCTCACACCAACACACACAAATTCCAAGGTTCCCTGGTCCCGTCATAAATCATTAGAGCCGAGATTAAAAAACAGTGTGTGTGTGTGTGTGTGTGTGTGTGTGTGTGTGTGTGTGTGTGTGTGTGTGTGTGTGTGTGTAATGGTTGTTTTGCCAGCAGCCTGCAGCTCGGTGACGCAGTGAACATCCAACACCAACCATCTGTGTGTATCTGGTGTGTTTAAGACACTCAGGCCAACAGCTATAAGCGTCACGGACACTGTGTGTGTGTGTGTGTGTGTGTGTGTGTGTGTGTGTGTGCGTGCGTGCGTGCGTGCGTGCGTGCGTGTGTGTGTGTCAGTGTGCAGCGGTTCAGAAGACAACAGATGTTTGATATCTGAGGTGGTCTGACGAGAACTAAACTGTTCCGATGCGTGAACGTTGATGTTCGACTTTTCTGCCACGTTTCCATTGAAAGTCGCACAAAAGAAGCTGAAGCTGCAGTGATGTTTCAATGGGATGAAGGGAAATGAATGGAAATGAAGGGAAATGAAGGGAAATGAAGGGTAATGAAGGGTAATGAATGGTAATGAAGGGTAATGAATGGAAATGAAGGGAAATGAAGGGTAATGAAGGGAAATGAAGGTTAATGAAGGGTAATGAAGGGAAATGAAGGGTAATGAAGGGTAATGAATGGAAATGAAGGGAAATGAAGGGTAATGAAGGGAAATGAAGGTTAATGAAGGGAAATGAAGGGTAATGAAGGGTAATGAAGGGAAATGAAGGTTAATGAAGGTTAATGAAGGGAAATGAAGGGTAATGAAGGGTAATGAATGGAAATGAATGGAAATGAAGGGTAATGAAGGGTAATGAATGGAAATGAAGGGAAATGAAGGGAAATGAAGGGTAATGAATGGAAATGAATGGAAATGAAGGGTAATGAATGGAAATGAAGGGTAATGAAGGGAAATGAAGGGTAATGAAGAGAAATGCTGAACTGTTCTTGTGTTTGTCTTTCAGCACTTGTTTTGGAGAACACGAGGTAAGAACTTTTAGTTTTGTTTTTCATTTAAGAAGCAGCTTTACAAACTCTTTCACCCGTTGATCTCCATCAACGTTCACAGATGGACACAAGAGACCATAACAGACTGCTCTGTGTTTCATCAGGTCAGCCGGGTGCCGTGTCATCGTCAGGGTCGATTCTCCTGCAAACGTCCCTGCGGACGACCTTTGACCTGCGGCAACCACACCTGCAGCAGGGAGTGTCACCTGGTTACCGCCGGCAACAAGGTGAGGACCTTGTTAGCTTGTTTGTTAGGGGAGTTTACGAGACGTAACGGAACACTGACCGAAGCATCAAGCCCCGCCCACTGTGTCAGCTGACAGATGAACAGATAGGCGGTGTTATGATGTGTAAACCCGTCTAAACTCCACCCACTGCCCTCCTCTTCCTTACATGTGATCAGTGTTTTTATTATCAATGATCCAGAAATGTCGATCAAGCTGATCAGCTGGACGTCAGGTGGATCACCCATCAATCACTCTCTCTCTCTCTCTCTCTCTCTCTCTCTCTCTCAGCAGTGTGTGGTGTGTGAGGAGAGCTGCTGTAAGCCCCGCCCCTGTGGCTGTCCCCACCCCTGCCCCCGTCCCTGTCACCCTGGCGACTGCCCCCCCTGCAGCCAGATGATCCGCCAGCGCTGCCATTGCAAGATCAGCCTGCTCTACGTGGACTGCACGTCAGTACCTGCTGTTACCACGGCAACGGCACCGGGAGCCCGGCGCCAGTCGGGCCGCTTCAAGAGTTGACACGC
>NW_027211079.1:42500-52500 GCF_029030835.1 Brachyistius frenatus
GATCTCGGTCCAGTCCATCTTCAACGATCTCGGTCCAGTTCATCTTCAACGATCTCGGTCCAGTCCATCTTCAACGATCTCGGTCCAGTCCATCTTCAACGATCTCAGTCCAGTTCATCTTCAACGATCTCGGTCCGTCTCGAAAGATCTCGGTCCGTCTTCAACGATCTCGGTCCAGTCCATCTTCAACGATCTCGGTCCAGTCCATCTTCAACGATCTCGGTCCAGTTCATCTTCAACGATCTCGGTCCGTCTTCAACGATCTCGGTCCGTCTTCAACGATCTCGGTCCATCTTCAACGATCTCGGTCCAGTCCATCTTCAACGATCTTGGTCCGTCTTCAACGATCTCGGTCCAGTCCATCTTCAACGATCTCGGTCCGTCTTCAACGATCTCGGTCCATCTTCAATGATCTCGGTCCAGTCCATCTTCAACGATCTTGGTCCGTCTTCAACGATCTCGGTCCAGTCCATCTTCAACGATCTCGGTCCGTCTTCAACGATCTCGGTCTAGTCCGTCTTCAACGATCTCGGTCCATCTTCAACGATCTCGGTCCAGTCCATCTTCAACGATCTCGGTCCAGTCCATCTTCAACGATCTCGGTCCGTCTTCAACGATCTCGGTCCAGTTCATCTTCAACGATCTCGGTCCAGTCCATCTTCAACGATCTCGGTCCAGTTCATCTTCAACGATCTCGGTCCAGTTCATCTTCAACGATCTCGGTCCAGTCCATCTTCAACGATCTCGGTCCGTCTTCAACGATCTCGGTCTAGTCCGTCTTCAACGATCTCGGTCCAGTCCGTCTTCAACGATCTCGGTCCAGTCCATCTTCAACGATCTTGGTCCGTCTTCAACGATCTCGGTCCAGTCCATCTTCAACGATCTCGGTCCGTCTTCAACGATCTCGGTCCATCTTCTCGGTCCATCTTCAATGATCTCGGTCCAGTCCATCTTCAACGATCTTGGTCCGTCTTCAACGATCTCGGTCCAGTCCATCTTCAACGATCTCGGTCCGTCTTCAACGATCTCGGTCTAGTCCGTCTTCAACGATCTCGGTCCAGTTCATCTTCAACGATCTCGGTCCGTCCGTCTTCAACGATCTCGGTCCATCTTCAACGATCTCGGTCCAGTCCGTCTTCAACGATCTCGGTCTAGTCCGTCTTCAACGATCTTCCATCTTCAACGATCTCGGTCCAGTCCGTCTTCCGATCTCGGTCCAGTCCATCTTCAACGATCTCGGTCCAGTCCATCTTCAACGATCTCGGTCCAGTCCGTCTTCAACGATCTCGAGTCCGTCTTCAACGATCTCGGTCCAGTCCGTCTTCAACGATCGGTCCAGTCCGTCTTCAACGATCGGTCGGTCCAGTCCCCATCTTCAACGATCTCGGTCCAGTCCATCTTCAACGATCTCGGTCCAGTCCGTCTTCAACGATCTCGGTCCGTCTTCAACGATCTCGGTCCAGTCCGATCTTCAACGATCTCGGTCCGTCCATCTTCAACGATCTCGGTCCAGTCCATCTTCAACGATCTCGGTCAGTCCATCTTCAACGATCTCGGTCCAGTCCATCTTCAACGATCTCGGGTCTTCAACGATCTCGGTCCGTCTTCAAATCTCGGTCCAGATCTCGATCTCGGTCCGTCTTCAACGATCTCGGTCCAGTCCATCTTCAACGATCTCGGTCCAGTCCATCTTCAACGATCTTCAACGATCTCGGTCCAGTTCATCTTCAACGATCTCGGTCCGTCTTCAACGATCTCGGTCCCATCTTCAACGATCTCGGTCCAGTCCATCTTCAACGATCTCGGTCCGTCTTCAACGATCTCGGTCCATCTTCAACGATCTCGGTCCAGTCCATCTTCAACGATCTCGGTCCGTCTTCAACGATCTCGGTCCAGTCCATCTTCAACGATCTCGGTCTAGTCCGTCTTCGATCTCGGTCCGTCTTCAACGATCTCGGTCCAGTCCATCTTCAACGATCTCGGTCCAGTCCATCTTCAACGATCTCGGTCCGTCTTCAACGATCTCGGTCCAGTCCATCTTCAACGATCTCGGTCCAGTCCATCTTCAACGATCTCGGTCCGTCCATCTTCAACGATCTCGGTCCATCTTCAACGATCTCGGTCCAGTCCATCTTCAACGATCTCGGTCCGTCTTCCATCTTCAGTCGATCTCGGTCCGTCTTCAACGATCTCGGTCCATCTTCAATGATCTCGGTCCATCTTCAGTCCATCTTCAACGATCTCGGTCCAGTCCGTCTTCAACGATCTCGGTCCGTCTTCAACGATCTCGGTCCAGTCCGTCTTCAAATCTCGGTCCGTCTTCAACGATCTCGGTCCAGTCCATCTTCAACGATCTCGGTCCGTCTTCAACGATCTCGGTCCAGTCTTCAACGATCTCGGTCTAGTCCGTCTTCAACGATCTCGGTCCATCTTCAACGATCTCGGTCCAGTCCATCTTCAACGATCTCGGTCCAGTCCATCTTCAACGATCTCGATCCGTCTTCAACGATCTCGATCCTTCTTCAACGATCTCGGTCCAGTCCGTCTTCAACGATCTCGGTCCGTCTTCAACGATCTCGGTCCAGTTCATCTTCAACGATCTCGGTCCAGTTCGTCTTCAACGATCTCGGTCCGTCTTCAACGATCTCAGTCCGTCTTCAACGATCTCGGTCCAGTCCATCTTCAACGATCTCGGTCCAGTCCGTCTTCAACGATCTCGGTCCGTCTTCAACGATCTCGGTCCAGTTCATCTTCAACGATCTCGGTCCGTCTCGAAAGATCTCGGTCCGTCTTCAACGATCTCGGTCCAGTCCATCTTCAACGATCTCAGTCCAGTTCATCTTCAACGATCTCGGTCCGTCTCGAAAGATCTCGGTCCGGCTTCAACGATCTCGGTCCAGTCCATCTTCAACGATCTCGGTCCAGTCCATCTTCAACGATCTCGGTCCAGTTCATCTTCAACGATCTCGTCTTCAACGTTCATCTTCAACGATCTCGGTCCAGTCCATCTTCAACGATCTCGGGTCCAGTCCATCTTCAACGATCTCGGTCCAGTCCATCTTCAACGATCTCGGTCCGTCTTCAACGATCTCGGTCCAGTCCATCTTCAACGATCTCGGTCCGTCTTCAACGATCTCGGTCCATCTTCAACGATCTCGGTCCAGTCCATCTTCAACGATCTCGGTCCGTCTTCAACGATCTCGTTCCATCTTCAATGATCTCGGTCCAGTCCATCTTCAACGATCTCGGTCCGTCTTCAACGATCTCGGTCCATCTTCAACGATCTCGGTCCAGTCCATCTTCAACGATCTCGATCCGTCTTCAACGATCTCGGTCCAGTCCATCTTCAACGATCTCGGTCCAGTCCATCTTCAACGATCTCGGTCCATCTTCAACGATCTCGGTCTATCTTCAACGATCTCGGTCCAGTTCATCTTCAACGATCTCGGTCCAGTCCATCTTCAACGATCTCGGTCCGTCTTCAACGATCTCGGTCCAGTCCGTCTTCAACGATCTCGGTCCAGTTCATCTTCAACGATCTCGGTCCAGTCCATCTTCAACGATCTCGGTCCGTCTTCAACGATCTCGGTCCAGTCCATCTTCAACGATCTCGGTCCGTCTTCAACGATCTCGGTCCAGTCCTTCTTCAACGATCTCGGTCCAGTTCGTCTTCAACGATCTCGGTCCAGTTCATCTTCAACGATCTCGGTCCAGTTCGTCTTCAACGATCTCGGTCCAGTTCGTCTTCAACGATCTCGGTCCAGTTCGTCTTCAACGATCTCGGTCCAGTTCATCTTCAACGATCTCGGTCCGTCTTCAACGATCTCGGTCCGTCTTCAACGATCTCGGTCCAGTTCATCTTCAACGATCTCGGTCCGTCTTCAACGATCTCGGTCCAGTCCTTCTTCAACGATCTCGGTCCAGTTCGTCTTCAACGATCTCGGTCCAGTTCGTCTTCAACGATCTCGGTCCAGTTCGTCTTCAACGATCTCGGTCCAGTTCGTCTTCAACGATCTCGGTCCAGTTCATCTTCAACGATCTCGGTCCGTCTTCAACGATCTCGGTCCATCTTCAACGATCTCGGTCCGTCTTCAACGGCGGTGTTTCTGGATCTTTTAGTGATATGAGGAACCGTAGATGATGAAATCCACTAATTCTTTGTGGTTCCCGTTGAGTAAAACCAAGAAGCATCCCAGAGCTCCGGTCCACTCCTCTACTCACACGGTGATAACTACAACCATGTTGAGATGCAACCATGGAAACATTCATCGACACCGTCTCAGGCTTCGATGAGAAATCAAGATGTAACGACTTCATAAACATTTGAATGACTAATGATGATTGGCAGGTGAGAGTGATGACATCATGTTGAAGTGTAAACGTGCCTCCTCTGTGTTCAGGAGGAGCTCGAGGCGTTCGAGAAGCGTCAGCAGCGAGGAGGCCGCAGGAGTAAGAAGCGGGGGAGGAGGGGGGAGGTGGACGACGAGCGGGGGAGGATGGGGAGGTGGTGGAGGAGGTGCGCCGCCTTCGTCCTCGTCCCGCTGGGCGGAGCTCTGCTGTCGGCCGCCGCCTACTACGTGCTGACGGCGGCCTGAGCGGACACGTGAACATGCGTGTTCTCAGCAACACGTGAGCGTTGGTCGACTCTTCTGCTCTTTTTCTTTCTCTCGTCAGATTGATTTTGCTGCAGCAGAAGTTTCAGGTCGGATGTTAGCCGTGAACATCGTGACATTATGATGTAAAAACAGCTGGCTCTCCATGGCAACGTGTTTTATTCAATAAAATAAACCAAACTTCTAAAAGACATCTGGGTTTACTGTCTGTCAATCACTTCCATAACCGGTCGTTCTCTGATCAAAATAATGAAATTCAAACAAACTCTGAAATATTTGATTTCACCACAAAAAACATGGTGAACAGAAACTTTGCTGAAAGTATGACATCATAGTCTCCTTTCAAAATAAAACTGACTTTATTAATGAAAATAAATGTTAATTTCCTAAAATTAGGCTCCGCCCCCTCTCCTCTCACCATCAAAACAAACTGCTGCTCGCTAACCGCAACAACAGGAAGTGACGGGGTTTGTGGGTAATGTGGTCTTCTGATGGAACGAGGAACATGTTCAATGAGTTTTCTCCACTTCCAGCTGGAAGAGACTGAATTTTGTTTTAGTGTTGAATGAATGTGATTTAAAAGCATGTAAAGCTCTTATTTTGAAGGCAGATGTGTTCTTTGTTTCTATATTTCAGTCTAAAGCTCTTATTTTGAAGGCAGATGTGTTCTTTGTTTCTATATTTCAGTCTAAAGCTCTTATTTTGAAGGCAGATGTGTTCTTTGTTTCTATATTTCAATCACAGATGATCTGTTCTGGAAAGATTCATCACTTTAGACTCTTTTTATCACTTTGAGCACCAAAACATTAAAATAAAACCCACGTTACAGGTCAAATATTTCAGGATCAGATTGGATAAAAGCGTCAGTTAAATTAAATGAAATGGAAAAAAAAAAAAAAAAAGATCATCATCACAGGAAGTCCCCACATGTTCCTGTTTATCAGGGAGGTGGTTTGTTTCCTCGACTTGTAATTTTTTCTAGTTTCCACATTTTCTCAGAAAAACAACTCCACCGACTGCGTCACAACTTTTGATTCCAGAAACCCCGGTGGTCCTGGAGGATCTTCTGCTCGTCTGCATCAATACGTTCATGAGCTGGTCTCTAAAACGCGAGAGTGACGAGACGGTCCAAAACATCATCGTCAGTTTAAAACCTCTTTTCGTCATGATTTAAGTAGCTGCGGGTTGATTTTCAGTTTCAGAGACCTCAACCAACCCAGTCGGACCCTCCGAACATCAGAGACGGTTCGAGTTTGAAATCCACTGATGTCTGGATGAAGTTTGGTTTGGAGTCACAGCAGCTGCTCGTGTTCAATCAATCATGTTAAATCGGCAGATATTTGAATGGACTCTGGTCTTGTGCTTGAGGAGTGATTCCTGCAGTGAGAAGTGGAACCAGGTGTTGCAGTGGAACGCTGCGACGACCATCTCATCGTAGTTATTAACGAGTTGATGCGTTCAAAGACGTATTTTTGAATCGTATTCTCGACTTTCTTTTCTCATGTAATTGACCCTGAATGTCCTTGTTGATGTTTCACGTGTTTGTTGTACGCTGTGATTGGTTCATTCGAACCGACGCCTCCTCAACTCCTCCACAAGCTGCTGCAAACAAAACTTCACTCGAAATGTTGAAACTTAGATTTTTGGTTGTAAATTCTTTATTTGTCTTTTTGTTCAAACATTGAAGAACTAAAATGAATAAACGGTTGTTTGGGTGTTTAGTGTGAAAAGCCTCCAGCTCCACACGGAGGATTCTTCTTTATCGTTTTAAATATTGATTAATTCAGACATCAGTCGATGTGTTGGTTATTATTGGGCTGTTAGAGAGTTACCTCACAGACAGGGGGCGCTGTTCCTGCACCGCTGACAGGACGACACGCTGCCACTCTCCTGAAGGTCAAAATCAGTCCGTGTGCAGATCACTGATTTATCACACTGAACTCTGAACGACAGACTAGTTAAGACCGGGTTGGGTTAGATTGAGACTAGTTAGGACTAGGTTAGATTAAATTGAGACTCATTAAGACTAGGTTAGATTGAGACTAGTTAAGACTAGGTTGGGTGAGATTGAGACTAGTTAGGACTAGGTTAGATTGAGAATAGTTACGACTAGGTAAAGTTAGATTGAGACTAGTTAAGACTAGGCTGGGTTAGATTGAGACTAGATAAGACTAGGTTGGGTTAGCTTGAGAGTAGTTAGGACTAGGTTAGATTAAGACTAGTTAAGACTAGGTTGGGTGAGATTGAGACTAGTTAGGACTAGGTTAGATTGAGAATAGTTAAGACTAGGTAAGGTTAGATTGACACTAGTTAAAACTAGGCTGGGTTAGATTGAGACTCATTAAGACTAGGTTAGATTGAGACTAGTTAAGACTAGGTTGGGTTAGATTGAGAATAGTTAAGACTAGGTTAGGTTAGGTTGAGACTAGTTTAGTAAATCATGATGTGATTCAGTCTAATCTCAAAATAACAACCAACTCAACCCTCAAACAGAAAAACTGGATTTATGGAAATCGGACTGAAGAATTCCTGTGAATTCAGGTTTAAATACACACACACACACACACACACACACACACACACACACACACACACACACACACACACACACTGAATGTGTGTGTTTAATCCCACTTTAAAGCTTCGTCACGTGCAGACAACCTGAGCTGTGTGCGTGCGTGTTTTGAGACCGAGGGGGGGAGAGGGGGGAGGGGGGCGGAGCCAGCGTGTCTCGTGCTCGGTTAGTTAGCGGAGCAGCTCGCGGGCAGCAGACAGAGGGATGGTCTCGCGCTCGGTGGCGGGCAACAGCAGGTCATGTCCGCACGGCGGGACACCTTCCCGCGTGTCACCTTCAGCGGAGCGGGAAGTGCGACGGTGAGTGAGTCCGTCTGTCCCCGGTGGTCCTCCGCCATGTGCGGGCTCTGAGCGCCTCCTGTCCGCGCTGCTGTCCTTGGTGTCCCCGCCGTGTCTCCTCTGTCCTCTTCTGTCCTCCTCCGTCCTCTGTCCTCCGTCCTCTTCTGTCCTCCTCTGTCTCCAGTCCGCAGCGTCTCTAACCCGCTACATTATTATTATTATTGTTATTGTTGTTGTTGTTATTGTTGTTGTCATGGTGTTCAGGTGTCTGACTGAAAGATGAAATCTTCTTCAAATGTTGTTTTGTTTGATAAAAGTCTAAAAACAACAATATTCAGTTTGATGTTAAAAACTTCTCCATTTATTTTCATTTTTCTTTGAAGCTGAATGAAATCTTTGATTCTGTCAGAAGAGTTTCAGATTATTTCTGTTTCTAAAGATGTAAATCAATGACTTGATTGATGGATGAGTTGATTGATGGATGACTTGATTGATGGATGAGTTGATTGATGGATGACTTGATTGATGGATGAGTTGATTGATGGATGACTTGATTGATGGATGACTTGATTGATGGATGACTTGATTGATGGATGACTTGATTGATGGATGACTTGATTGATAGATGAGTTGATTGATGGATGACTTGATTGATAGATGACTTGCTTGATGGATGACTTGATTGATGGATGACTTGATTGATAGATGAGTTGATTGATGGATGACTTGATTGATAGATGACTTGATTGATAGATGACTTGCTTGATGGATGACTTGATTGATGGATGACTTGATTGATGGATGAGTTGATTGATGGATGACTTGATTGATGGATGACTTGATTGATGGATGACTTGATTGATGGATGACTTGATTGATGGATGACTTGATTGATGGATGACTTGATTGATGGATGACTTGATTGATGGATGACTTTGATGGATGACTTGATTGATGACTTGATTGATGGATGACTTGCTTGATGGATGACTTGATTGATGGATGACTTGATTGATGGATGACTTGATTGATGGATTGATTGATGGATGACTTGATTGATGGATGACTTGATTGATGGATGACTTGACTTGATTGATGGATGACTTGATTGATGGATGACTTGATTGATTGACTTGATGGATGACTTGATTGATGGATGACTTGCTTGATGGATGACTTGATTGATGGATGACTTGATGGATGAGTTGATTGATGGATGACTTGATTGATGATGGATGACTTGATTGATGGATGACTTGACTTGATTGATGGATGACTTGATTGATGGATGACTTTGATGGATGACTTGCTTGATTGACTTGATGGATGACTTGATTGATGGATGACTTGATTGATGGATGACTTGATTGATGGATGACTTGATGGATGATGGATGATTGATGGATGACTTGATTGATGGATGATTGATGGATGACTTGATTGATGGATGATTGATGGATGACTTGATTGATGGATGAGTTTGATGGATGACTTGATTGATGGATGACTTGATTGATGGATGACTTTGATGGATGACTTGAATGATGGATGACTTGCTTGATGGATGACTTGATTGATGGATGACTTGATTGATGGATGACTTGCTTGATGGATGACTTGATTGATAGATGACTTGCTTGATGGATGACTTGATTGATGGATGACTTGATTGATTGATGACTTGCTTGATGGATGACTTGATTGATGGATGACTTGATTGATGGATGACTTGCTTGATGGATGACTTGATTGATGGATGACTTGATTGATGGATGACTTGCTTGATGGATGACTTGATTGATGGATGACTTGAATGATGGATGACTTGAATGATGGATGACTTGCTTGATGGATGACTTGCTTGATGGATGACTTGCTTGATGGATGACTTGATTGATGGATGACTTGATTGATGGATGACTTGATTAATCAATAATGAGTCTGCAGCTGTTCTCTGAACAACGTTTAGATGTTTTCACATAATTTGAACCAAACAGTTGATCGATGAGTTGATCAGCAGATTTAGATTTAGTATTTATTATTTTATACTTTATGTATTTAGTAATTATTGTTTCATACTTTATGTATTTAGTATTTTATACTTTATGTATTTAGTATTTTATACTTTTTGTATTTAGTATTTTATACTTTATGTATTTAGTAATTATTGTTTTGTACTTTATGTATTTCGTATTTATTGTTTCATACTTTATGTATTTATTATTTTATACTTTATGTATTATTTTATACTTTGTATATTTATTATTTTATGTTTCATGTATTTATTATTTTATAACTTATGTATTGTTTTATACTTTGTATATTTATTATTTTATGTTTCATGTATTTATCGTTTTATACTTTATGTATTTATTATTTTATACTTTATGTATTCAGTATTTATTGTTTCATACTTTATGTATTTAGTATTTTATACTTTTTGTATTTAGTATTTTATACTTTATGTATTTAGTATTTATTATTTTATACTTTATGTATTTCGTATTTATTGTTTTATACTTCATGTATTTATT
>NW_027211079.1:57500-65000 GCF_029030835.1 Brachyistius frenatus
ACACACACACACACACACACACACACACACACACACACACACGCTTGTTTAGTGGCTTCAACTCTGCATGACCTCTTGACGGGGGGATTATGGTAGTCTGTTTTATTGCTGCTACTGAAACAATGCTCCCTGACGTGTGTGTGTGTGTGTGTGTGTGTGTGTGTGTAGGAGGGTTGTGCTGCCTTGCTCGTCCTTCTGTGAGGCGGCGAGGGAGGGCTGTGAACCGGTCCTCCAGATGTTCAACGCCTCCTGGCCCGACTTCCTGCGCTGCTCACAGTTCATCAACACCACCTCTTCATCACCTTCATCACCTTCCTCTTCCTCACCGACAGCCCCGGCAGGCCTCACACCACCAGCATGTTACACACCACGGCAGATCAAAGGGAAACCCTGTGAGTACACACACACACACACACACACACACACACACACACACACACACACACACACACACACACACACACACACACACACACACACACACGGGTGTTTAAAACTGATCACGTGTTATGATGACATCACTGCCCCGCCCTCTCTCTGATTGGTCGGCAGCTGTGTGCGGTGGGAAGGACCACTTTCTGTGCGCGACGGGGATTTGTGTCCCCCAGAAACTGGTGTGTAACAGATACAACGACTGTGATGACTGGAGTGATGAAACACACTGTGGTGAGAACACACACACACACACACACACACACACACACACACACACACACACACACACACACACACACACACACACACACACACACACACACTCACACACACACACACACACACACATACAGTGTTAGGCTCTGTATAACGAGAGAGGAGTTTGCAGCCTGTTGTCATGGTGATGTGTCTGCAGGTGATTGATTGGACGACAGCGGTGCATTGGTAACTCCTGGAAATTAGTGTGTGTTTGAATGAGTGTGTGAGTGTGAAAGAGACACGGGGTCGTCATGGCGACGTAAAGACACTACAGGCCATTGGAATATAAAGAGAGTGTTTACGTCTCGGCCTCTGACCTTCTCTTTGTGGGCGGAGCTTCACAGTTCAGACATAAAATAAGAATCAAAGAAACGAGTGTCAGTCAAAGAAAATCTGGAAAGAAAGAAAGGAACAGGAAGTGACATGTGAAGAGAGGTGATCATGTGAAGAGAGGTGATCATGTGAAGAGAGGAGGTGATCATGTGAAGAGGAGGTGATCATGTGAAAAGAGGAGGTGATCATGTGAAGAGAGGTGATCATGTGAAGACAGGTGATCATGTGAAAAGAGGAGGTGATCATGTGAAAAGAGGAGGTGATCATGTGAAGAGAGGTGATCATGTGAAGACAGGTGATCATGTGAAAAGAGGAGGTGATCATGTGAAAAGAGGAGGTGATCATGTGAAGAGAGGAGGTGATCATGTGAAGAGAGGAGGTGATCATGTGAAGAGAGGAGGTGATCATGTGAAGAGAGGAAGTGATCATGTGAAGAGAGGAGGTGATCATGTGAAGACAGGTGATCATGTGAAAAGAGGAGGTGATCATGTGAAGAGGTGATCATGTGAAAAGAGGAGGTGATCATGTGAAGACAGGTGATCATGTGAAGAGAGGAGGTGATCATGTGAAGACAGGTGATCATGTGAAGAGAGGAGGTGATCATGTGAAGACAGGTGATCATGTGAAGACAGGTGATCATGTGAAAAGAGGAGGTGATCATGTGAAGAGAGGAGGTGATCATGTGAAAAGAGGAGGTGATCATGTGAAGACAGGTGATCATGTGAAAAGAGGAGGTGATCATGTGAAGAGAGGAGGTGATCATGTGAAGAGAGGAGGTGATCATGTGAAGACAGGTGATCATGTGAAGAGAGGAGGTGATCATGTGAAGACAGGTGATCATGTGAAGAGAGGAGGTGATCATGTGAAGACAGGTGATCATGTGAAGACAGGTGATCATGTGAAAAGAGGAGGTGATCATGTGAAGAGAGGAGGTGATCATGTGAAAAGAGGAGGTGATCATGTGAAGACAGGTGATCATGTGAAAAGAGGAGGTGATCATGTGAAGAGAGGAGGTGATCATGTGAAGAGAGGAGGTGATCATGTGACCTCCACGTCTCTCCACAGCGTGCTCTGAGGGAGAGTTTCGGTGTAACACCGGCCGCTGTCTCCCTCCTCCTCTGGTGTGTGACGGCTACGACGACTGTGGAGACCTGAGTGATGAACTCCACTGTGGTGAGAACACACACCGTCTCTACTGTGTTTCTGTCCTCTGATCTCTGTGTGTCTCTGTTAATCCATCGCGTTGTTACCTTCGTTCTCTCTGACGGCTGAAAACAGTAAATGAATAAAGGATGCTGAAATGGAGGAACTTTAAAAGACCTCCTTTAGAACCTTAGAACAGTTACAACCTTTTGAACCATTAGGACCTTTAGAACCTTTTGAACTGTTAGAACCTTTAGGACCTTTAGAACCTTTCGAACTGTTAGAACCTTTAGGACCTTTTGAACCTTTAGAGCCATTAGAATCTTTAGAACCGTTAGAACCTTTAGAACCGGTAGAACTGTTCTGCTGGCAGGTCTTGAGCTGAAGTGTAATGTAGTAAAGAGTTCAGCATGAAGCTGCGTACACACACTTATTTATACACACACATGTACACACACAGAGGGGGGAAGTCCATCTGAGGGAATCCACCACCTGTCCATCACACTCACACACACACACACACACACACACACACACACACACACACACACACACACACACACACACACACACACACACACACACACACACACACACACACACACACACACACACACACACACACACACACACACACACACACACACACACACACACACACACACACACACACACACACACACACACACACACACACACACACACACACACACACACACACACACACACACACACACACACACACACACACACACACACACACACACACACACACACACACACACACACACACACTCACACACATACACACACACACACACACACACACACACACTCACACACACACACACACACACACACACACACACACACACACACACACACACACACACATACACACACACACACACACACACACACACACACACACACACACACACACACTCACACACATACACACACACACACACACACACACACACACACACACACACACACACACACACACACACACACACACACTCACACACACACACACACACACACACACACACTCACACACACTTGTGGTCCTTGGGTCTTTGTGGGGACCCGGTCACCAGCATGTGGTCACATATCAGCAGCTGCAGGAAACTGAACCTCCACGAACTCTCCGTGATCCCTCCACGTGGACCAGAGGCTCCTCCCCTTTAGGTCTCTGCAGCGCGTTGCCATGGTTACCGACCCAAACGCCGCTTCCCATTTTTATTAGACAGAAACCATCGAGTCTGATCCCAGAAACCACAAACAGGCAGAGATCAAGACTGAGTGTGTGTGTGTGTGTGTGTGTGTGTGTGTGTGTGTGTGTGTGTGTGTGTGTGTGTGTGTGTGTGTGTGTGTGGCAGTGTGTAACCTGTCCCGTGAGCACCGATGCGGCGACGGTCGCTGCGTGTCCAGAGACTGGCTGTGTGACGGAGACCACGACTGCCTGGACAAGAGCGACGAGCTCAACTGCTGTGAGTCACCGTGGCAACCGAACGATGCATCCCAGCTCAGCTTTTCAAAATAAAACACCAGAATTTGAATCACCGATTGGTTAAATGTGTGTGTGCAGCCTGTAAGAGCCAGGGTCTGCTGGAGTGCAGGAACGGTCAGTGCATCCCTTCGGCGTTTCGCTGCGACGGAGAGGACGACTGCAAAGACGGCAGCGACGAGGAGCAGTGCAGAGAGCAGAGTGAGACATCTGTCCACGACACGCCGTCTCACCGCCTCCATCACGCTCACCTGCTGCTCATCTGTGTTCCAGATCAGGGTGTGTGTGTTCCCGGTCAGCCCAGCTGCATTTCCACTTCCTGTCAGTCGGTGTGTGGGGGGGGCGGCGCCGCCTGCGACCTCCGAAACAACAGCAACAACTGCAGTGAGTTATTAATGACGTCATCATTAACACCTGACAAACGTTACTGAGATTTTTCCTCCAAAAACATGGTGAACAGAAACTCTGCTTAAAATATGACATCATAAAGTCTCCTTTCAAAATAAAGTGTGACTTTATTACCAAAAATAAGTGTTCATTTCCAAAACACATTATAGGTCAAATATTTCAGGATTATTATCACAGGAAGTCACCACATGTTCCTGTTTATCAGGGAGGTGCTACATTTATTTTGCCTGAAAAAACTCCCTTAAAACTCTGAAACTTTTTTGTGGTGAAAAATATATTTTTCAGAAATTCTTTGTAAAAAAAGTTTTAATTCTGACTTTTCTCTCTGACATGTTTTAAAGAAGAGAAGGTTAGGATCAGAATACTGGTTAAAACTGGGAGAAAAGTTCCCCCCTGGTGGTGGGTCCAAGTCCTGGTCCTGGTCCAGGTCCATTTTCTGGTCCTCATGCAGGTCCTGGTCCTCATGCAGCTCCTGGTCCTGGTCCACATCCTGGTCCTGGTCCAGGTCCAGGTCCTGGTCCTGGTTCTGACCCTCTCTCTGTGTCCAGCTCGCTGTGAGCCCATCAGCCTGGAGCTGTGCATGAACCTGCCCTACAACCTGACCAGCTTCCCCAACTACCTGGGTCACCTGTCCCAGCGGGAGAGCTCCGTGTCCTGGGAGTCCTCTCTGTTCCCGGCGCTGGTCCAGACCGGCTGCTACCAGTACCTCATGTTCTATGCCTGCACGCTGCTGGTACCCAAGTGTGACCCGGTCAGCCTGCAGAGGGTCCCGCCCTGCAGGTCAGCAACTAGTTAGTTCAGCTCTAAACCAGGTCAGCAACTAGTTCAACTATAAACCAGGTCAGCAACTAGTTAGATCAGCTCTAAACCAGGTCAGCAACTAGTTAAACTATAAACCAGGTCAGCAACTAGTTATTTCCGCTATAAACCAGGTCAGCAACTAGTTAGTTCAGCGCTAAACCAGGTCAGCAACTAGTTTGTTCAACTATAAACCAGGTCAGCAACTAGTTAAACTATAACCCAGGTCAACAGTTATTTAGTTAGTGGTCAGTTTGTCTCTCTCCTCATGATGTGGTTTGTCTCCCCCTGCAGGTCGCTGTGCCGTAGTGCGAAGGAGAAGTGTGAGTCGGTGCTCGGCATTGTGGGACTTCAGTGGCCTGAAGACTCGGACTGCAGTCAGTTCCCAGAGGAGGGAGGGAACTCCACCTGCCTGCTGCCGGAGGACGGAGTGGACGGTACTGATGATGATGATGATGATGATGATGATTGTGATGGTAGTGATGATGATGATGATGATGATGATGATGTGATGGTGGTGATGATGGTGGTGGTAATGGTGATGGTGATGATGATGATGATGATGGTGATGATGGTGGGGATGATGGTGATGATGGTGATGATGATGGTGGGGATGACATTTAATGTTTAATGTCTCCTTATTGCCGTGGTAACAGAGTGCTCCCCCAGCCACTTCAAGTGTCGGTCGGGTCGCTGCGTCCTAGCAACCAAACGCTGTGACGGACACCTGGACTGTGACGACCACAGCGACGAGGACAACTGTGGTGAGACGAGCTTTTCAAAATAAGAGTGTGAGCAGAGCCGTAGAGCTGCTGTGACCCGCTGCTGTCGTCTCCAGGCTGCTCTGAGCGCGCTCTGTGGGAGTGTCCCGCCACCAAGGTGTGCATCAAAGCCAGCATGATCTGTGACGGATTCCCAGACTGCCCCCTGCTGGAGGATGAGGCCAACTGCTGTGAGACTGTTTCTGCAAACCGTGTTGTTGGTGTTTCTCCGAGCTGGCGGACGGCGTGAGTAACGGTGTGTTTGTGTCCGTCCAGCGGTGTGCAGGGACAACGAGCTGTCCTGCAACAACCACCAGTGTCTCCACCGCACGCTGTGGTGTGACGGGACCAGGCACTGCTCCGACAGCTCTGACGAGTGGGACTGTGGTACGACACATCAACACAAGTACCGCAAAGATGGACGTCCTCCTGTCGGCCCAGAAACGAGTCCGAGCTTCTTCACCGGCTCCTTTCTGGGACGTCTGACACGTCTCCGGGTCACGCTGCCGGGACGGTTACTGGTTATGGTAACCGGTTACTGTAAACGTGGATCAACTCATTGATGTTACAGACGATGCAACAGGCATCAAACTCATTGAGCAGATATTAGGCTCCTCCCCTCTCATTTCCCAGCATGCCTTCTTCCTTCATAACTTTAAAGAAGAGAGCAGCCAAGTTCAAATCGATGTCTGCGATTGTTAGACACGATATTCAGTTTTAATAAAGCATGCAGAGAGAAGCTGAGCTCAGCGTGTATGAACAGACGGTGTGGAACATGTTTGGTGTCCGGAGGAGGAGTTCAAGGTGTTCTCAAACGAGAGAAGAACAGGACGGTTCCCTGAGGAACCTTCAGGACTCCAGACTTCCTGTCAGTCACACGCAAATTTACAAAATGCAATATTTCTTCTTATTTTTGGAAGAACATGTTTCCTCGTGTTGCTGCAGTCTCACCTGTCTAACATGTAAATGTTAGATTTTATTTTACTCTCAAGTCGATCGCAGCTTTGTTTTTTATTTTATTGATTTTCTAAAATGTTTGAAGATTAATTTAAGATAAACCCAGATTCCTTTGTGCGTTGAGGTCCCGTGTTGTCTGCTCTGTGATTGGTCGGTCCTCTCTGCAGTGTCCTTAGCCGACCGGTCCGGTCCGGTGCTGACGGTGTTCCGGACGGCAGCAGAGTACCAGGTCTGTGCCGACGAGTGGAACCTCCAGCTGAGCCGGCTGACCTGCGACCAGCTGGGACTAGGGTAAGGTTAGTGACGTTGGTTAGTAGGTTAGTAACGGTAGTTAGTAGGTTAGTAACGTTGGTTAGTAGCGTTGGTTAGTAGGTTAGTAACGGTAGTTAGTAGGTTAGTAATGTTGGTTAGTAGGTTAGTAACATTGGTTAGTAGCACTGGTTACTAGGTTAGTAACGTTGGTTAGTAGGTTAGTAACGGTGGTTAGTAGGTGAGTAATGTTGGTTAGTAGGTTAGTGACGTTGGTTAGTAGGTTAGTAATGTTGGTTAGTAGGTTATTAAAGGTAGTTAGTAGGTTAGGTAGTTAGTAGTTTATTAACGGTAGTTAGTAGGTTAGGTAGTTTGTAGGCTAGTAACATTGGTTAGTAGGTTAGTAATGTTGGTTAATAGGTTAGTAACAGTAGTTAGTAGGTTAGTAACATTGGTTAGTAACGGTAGCAGGTTAGTAACAACAGTTAGTAACGTTGGTTAGTAGGTTAGTAACGTAGGTTAGTAACAATAGTTAGGTTGGTAACGCTGGTTAGTAGGTTAGTAGCATTGGTTACTCGGTTAGTAACGTTGGTTAGTAGATTAGTAACGGTAGTTAGTAGGTTACTAATGTTGGTTAGTAGGTTA
>NW_027211079.1:87500-100000 GCF_029030835.1 Brachyistius frenatus
ACCGTGGGTAACCATGTGTGTCTGCAGGTTCGTCCTGGCTGCAGTGTCTCCAGCGGTGGTCGTTCCCTCCATGCTGCTCCTGCAGAGAGAAGGTTACGGGGTGGAGAAGGTAGGTCGTAGCGCAGAACGTTGGACGGTGCCGTCCGCCACCAGGGGGCGCCGGGGGACCACCGACGTTACGCTTCATCTGTCGTCTGACTGCAGACTAAATTTAGAGAGAAAACACAAGAACCACCTACAAAACCACAAACACTCTCCAGATCAACACCTTTAAATGATATGACCACGAGCACCTCTCTGATGACCTCTGACCTCTTCTCCACGACCCCCAATGACCCCTATGCTCTCCTCAGGAACCCTAGAGCCCTCTCAACAGTCCTGCAATGCCCCAAAAAACTTCCAGTCTCAGCAGAACCCACAAAACCAGTGTCAGAACCCCTTAAAATATCTCTAGATCCTCCTCTCAGACCTCTAGATCCTCCTCAGAGATCTCTAGATCCTCCTCAGAGATCTTTAGATCCTCCTCTCAGATCTTTAGATCCTCCTCTCAGATCTCTAGATCCTCCTCACAGATCTCTAGATAGTCTTCTCTGATCTAAGGACCACAACCAGCAGGAGGTGTTGAGCTCGGTGATGTTCTGTTGGCGCTCTAATGTGGTTCTGGTCCGTTCTCCAGGGGATCCCCACCCTGCTGATGGCGGCTGGAAGCTTCGACGATGTTCTGGCCATCACGGGGTTCTCCACCTGCCTGGGCGTCGCCTTCTCCACAGGTCAGGACATGTTTGTGCTCAGTTCTGCTCCTTCACAGCGCTCCGGTCCGCTGTACTCCGTGTTTGTCGGCCCGGCAGGTTCTACGTGGATGAACGTGCTGAAAGGAGCGCTGGAGGTGGTGGGGGGGGGCGTGGCCGGGCTGGTCCTGGGTCTGTTCCTGCGCTGCGTCCCCAGCAGCGACCAGGTTCGCTCTCCGTCTTCTTGGTTTCGTGTGTTTTGAACGGAGGGCGTCGTCCTCACCGTCCTCTGTGTGTGCAGGACGACCTGGTTCTGAGACGGACCGTCCTGCTGTTGGGTCTGTCCGTGTTCTCCGTGTTCTTCAGTCACGTCGTCGGCTTTGCCGGCGCCGGCGGTCTCAGTACGCTGGTCCTCGCCTTCGTGGCGTCTCTGGGCTGGAAGACGGAGAAGGTAAGTGGACCTCCTGGATTCGGCCACGTTTCCATCGGCAGCTCTTTAACGCAACGCTGAATGTGATTGGTCCAGGGCCCGGTGGCGGCCATGGTGGGTCGGTTCTGGGATGTGTTCCAGCCGCTCCTGTTTGGTCTGATTGGAGCTGAGATCTCCATAGCGACCCTCAGCCCCAGCACCGTCGGTAAGAACCAAACGCCAGACAGACGACACCGAACGCGTGGACGTGCGTGTTCTTGAACCTAACCCGGTTCTGGTGCTGCTCAGGTCTGGGTGTGGCCTGCATCGGCACCGGCCTGGTGATGCGGCTCCTCGTCACCTTCCTGCTGGTTCACTTCGGAGGATTCAACCTGAAGGAGAAGCTGTTCATCGCCGTGGGCTGGCTGCCCAAAGCCACCGTGCAGGTACCGCAACACCACACCAGAACCTCCGGGCAGCACCAGAACCAAAAGAACCACGTCGGACCCTACGAATCCTACTTTACTACCAAAGCCGGCTTGTGTTTGTGGGCGTGTCAGGCTGCTATTGGCTCCAAGGCGCTGGACCTGGCGAGGGAGGCGGGCGACGAGGTCCTGGTCAAGTTTGGTCTGGACGTGCTAACGTTAGCCGTGTTAGCCATCCTGATCACGGCTCCCGTCGGCGCGCTGGGCATCGGACTGGCGGGGCCACGCCTCCTGGCCCGGCAGGTCAAAGGTCAGCGCACGTTTTACATCGTACTCTCTGACTCGGGTTCGGTCTTCTTCCGACTGGTCACGAGTTCTTTTTTTCAACAACAGACGAGGCAGAAGGTGAAGCTACGTCCAGCGTGACCGCGGAGAGCCGGCTGTGAGGCTTCTGATTGGACAAGCAGCTCTGATGGTCACACGGTCGCGAACAGCTGACGGCTCCTTTGATGTTAGCTGTTAGCTGTTAGCATTGCTACGATATTATGAGTAAATCAAGAAAAAATGACGGCCGAGACGACAGAAGCTTCAACATTTCAGACGAGTTAGAAATGAAAACCGATCTGAAACATCCAGGAGGTAAACATTATGGGATGTTGCTCCACCACAGGGGGCGGGGCTACAGATGCTGATCAACCTTATTTATGCTTATTTAAAACAGTTTAAATATTTAACATCCAGTATTTTAGAGGCAGTGATTATTATTGTGGTTTGACTCCAGCGTTGATGATTTCTAATCGTTGTGATTGTTCCTCCAATAAGAAGCTCAATAAACACAGATCAATAAAGTCCAACCAGGCGGATGTTTCATTTACGCCTGTTGGGTTTTTCTGTCTGTTTTCAAACCTCATAACTAGAAGTGAGCGTTTCCTGTTTACCGGACGCTCCTCACACCTCGCCGCTCGGCCCGTAACCACGGTGATGGACGGAAACCACAGCTGCAGGGTTTTTGCAGCAGAGGCAGTTTCAGTAGTTTCAACAGCACACAAGCAGAAATACTTCCTATCTCTGATTTATGACTGAACTGATGCAAAGAAGACACTTAAAGTGATTTCACTCAACTCAGAGCACAATTTCTTTATTTTGATCTGTTTACCGGCTTCGTTGGACGTTATGAATCCTCCAGTTCAGATTCTGTCCGTCACCATCTTGATAGTTTCTGATTGGAAACCTGACGATACTACGTCCCGCCCACCGATAGCTGTAACCTGACTGCACCACAGGCCTGTCAATCAAACAGACACGCCCCCAAAAACAGGTCTTCTTGAATCTTCTTTTCTAATGAATGAGGGATTATTTTCAGATGGACCTCCAGAAAACACAAAGTGAGTATTCTGAGTGATTCAGGAGATTTTTAAAGAATGAAAACATTTCATAAATGTTGATGAATATCAGCACTGTGCAACATCATGTTTTTGGTCTCACATCCTCTTCCTTCCTGTGGTTTGTTGAACAGGATGTGAGTTGGTCAATCAGACTTCAGCCTGCAGACGATGAAGACGACGACGCTGAAGAGAAACCCTGAAACCTGGAAATGAACGACATCACAACATGTTGACCGGTGTTTGTGTTTCACTGATGTGGAACATCTGTTGGATGATGAGCAGCAGTGGAGGTGAGCTCCAAGGTGTGTGTGTGTGTGTGTGTGTGTGTGTGTGTGTGTGTGTGTGTGTGTGTGTGTGTGTGTGTGTGTGTGTGTGTGTGTGTGTGTGCGAGTGAGTGAGTGAGTGAGTGACTGAGTGAGTGAGTGAGTGTGTGTGTGTGTGTGTGTGTGAGTGAGTGAGTGAGTGAGTGAGTGAGTGTGTGTGAGTGTGTGTGTGTGTGTGTGTGCGAGTGAGTGAGTGAGTGAGTGAGTGAGTGTGTGTGTGTGAGTGAGTGAGTGAGTGAGTGAGTGAGTGAGTGAGTGAGTGAGGGAGGGAGGGAGGGAGCGTGCGTAAGATACATTAAGGTTGAACATAATGTTTAATGGATCCATTTCCACTTTGATTGGCTGAATGTTTTGGGTTTTGTGATGAAATGTCGTGGTACTTCATAATAATCCTCCTCCTGGTCCTCCTCGTCGTGGTCCTCCTCGTGGTGGTCCTCCTCCTGGTCCTCCTCGTGGTGGTCCTCCTCCTGGTCCTCCTCCTGGTGGTCCTCCTCCTGGTCCTCCTCGTGGTGGTCCTCCTCCTGGTGGTCCTCCTCGTGGTGGTCCTCCTCCTAGTCCTCCTCGTGGTGGTCCTCCTCGTGGTGGTCCTCCTCCTGGTCCTCCTCCTGGTGGTCCTCCTCCATGAATCATTGACTTGCTGTGGATTCTCTAATGAGAAACTGAAGATGGAACCAACAACACAAGTCGCAGACGGACGTCACCAATTCAGAACGTCATGAATATAAAATATGTCAGTTATGATTCTGATCAAGAGACAGAAAAGAATCCTAATTATTTGTTCCATTCAGATATTTGTGAGAAATGTTTTCATCGTTAATGTCTGAGTGGATTCTTCGACCACCAAACTACCATCAGTTCTTCAGTCCGAGTGAACGTTTGTGCCAAATTTAAAGGAGGTCCCTCGAGGCGTTCACTTGAATGGAGAGATGTGAGGTCACAGTGACCGTGACCTTTGACCTGTGACCCCCGAAATCAAATCACTTCATATTTGGTACCAAGTGAATGGTTCTGCAGAGTTTGAAGAACTTGGCTGCAGCTGTCTCTGGCGTGGAGCGCCTCCAACCGCAACCGGAGCCTCCAACCACAACCAGAGCATTCAACCGCAACCAGCGCCTTAAACCGCAACCGGAGCCTCCGACCGCAACCAGAGCGTTCAACCGCAACCAGAGCGTTCAACCGCAACCAGAGCGTTCAACCGCAACCAGAGCGTTCAACCTCAGCCAGAGTCTCCAACCGCAACCAAAGCATCCAACCACAACCAGAGTCTCCAACCGCAACCAGAGCCTCCAATCGCAACCAGAGCATCCAACCGCAACCAGAGCGTTCAACCACAACCAGAGCCTCCAACCGCAACCAGAGCATTCAACCGCAACCAAAGCATCCAACCACAACCAGAGTCTCCAACCGCAACCAGAGCCTCCAACCGCAACCAGAGCCTCCAACCGCAATCAGTCTCCAACCGCAACCAGAGCCTCCAACCGCAACCAACGCCTCTGACCGCAACCAGAGCGTTCAACCGCAACCAGAGCGTTCAACCGCAACCAGCGCCTCAAACCGCAACCGGAGCCTCCGACCGCAACCGGAGCCTCCAACCGCAACCAGAGCGTTCAACCGCAACCAGAGCGTTCAACCGCAACCAGAGTCTCCAACCACAACCAGAGCATCCAACCGCAACCAGAGTCTCCAACCACAACCAGAGCCTCCAACCGCAACCAGAGTCTCCAATCGCAACCAGAGCATCCAACCGCAACCAGAGCGTCCAACCGCAACCAGAGCGTTTAACCGCAACCAGAGCCTCCAACCGCAATCAGTCTCCAACCGCAACCGGAGCCTCCAACCGCAACCAGAGCGTTCAACCGCAACCAGAGTCTCCAACCACAACCAGAGCATCCAACCGCAACCAGAGTCTCCAACCACAACCAGAGTCTCCAACCGCAACCAGAGTCTCCAATCGCAACCAGAGCATCCAACCGCAACCAGAGCGTCCAACCGCAACCAGAGCGTTTAACCGCAACCAGAGCCTCCAACCGCAATCAGTCTCCAACCGCAACCAGAGCCTCCAACCGCAACCAACGCCTCTGACTGCAACCAGAGCCTCCAATCGCAACCAGAGCATCCAACCGCAACCAGAGTCTCCAACCGCAACCAGAGCGTTCAACCGCAACCAGAGCGTTCAACCGCAACCAGCGCCTCAAACCGCAACCGGAGCCTCCGACCGCAACCGGAGCCTCCAACCACAACCAGAGCGTTCAACCGCAACCAGAGCGTTCAACCGCAACCAGAGTCTCCAACCACAACCAGAGCATCCAACCACAACCAGAGCCTCCAACCGCAACCAGAGCATCCAACCGCAACCAGAGCGTTCAACCGCAACCAGAGCGTTCAACCGCAACCAGAGTCTCCAACCGCAACCCTGAACAGAGTGCCCCCCCCCTTCACCCATCAACTCTCAAGGACGACGAAGAAGCTTTTAAAAACAGAACATTTAAGTTTGGACATTCGTGTCCAACGATAACTGAACAATCTGTCTCTGTCTCTTTGTCTCTCTGTCTGTCTCTCAGCCTTGGTGACGGTTACTCCCAGCCAGTCTCAACACTTTGAGTATGAGCATTTCTCGGTGAGCTGTAAGCAGTTGGTTTCCTCTGATTGGACGGTGTGGAGATACACGGCGGACGGGTCAGTTCACGGCGGACATCTTTCTTCTGAATGTCTTCGTGGTCTTCGTTAGTTCCCAGGGAACTTCGAACGTTTGAAGGTTTCTGAATTTAATCACATGTACAAACACAGAAATAAAAAAATCTGAGAATAAAACAAAGCTTGAAGCTAAATTCGATGTTTCACAGGAAGTTGTTGTTTAAGGTCAAAGGTGAAACGTGGCACACGGGTCAGAGATGCACCTGAGAGGGGTTTCTTGTCTGGGCGTGTTTTATACTTTCATGTTCTTCTAGCAGGTTGAACAGATCCACTTTAAATCAGGTCAGAAAAGCTTTAAGACTTTGACGATGTCACACACAGCGCCACATAGTGGACAAAGGAAGTGATAGAAAATGTGCACTATGTCTTGTCCACCGCACATTATGCATCCTGCTGGCGCCCCCAACAGGCCCGGCGCTGCGAGCGTCCGTTCAACGCTGCTAAGTTTTACTGATCATGACCGTGGTGAGAAAAAAGATCAAACAGTTTCCATCTTTTGAGACAAATGTCTTCCGTCCACGACTTTTAATGGCTGAAGCTGTGTTTGCAGGGCGGAGCTGTCCCGGTGCGGCTCCGGTTGGGGAGTCCAGACATCCTCCACCTGCAGCATGACGGCGAAGCAGTCTCACAGCGGAGTGTACTGGTGCGAGTCCCGGCTCGGAGACAGCAGCGACGCCGTCAACATCAGTGTCACTGGTGAGACTCACCCCCCCCCCCCCCACGCTCACCTACCCCACCCTTCCTATTTCAGGACTGGTCATCGATATGACACTCGAGTGACTCAAACCCCCCCGACGGGTCTCTGTCAGATAAACTCTTGCAGAGAAGTTGAAGCAGCTGCAGAACACCGATTGTTTTAAAGGGAACCGGTTACAACAAAAGGAAGTGAATCTGTGAGATGATTCATCTCCGCGGAGGCCCGGCCGCCAAGGAACACTACAAAAACCTTAGTGTCACCCTAGTAACCATGGCAACCATATCCCAAAACAGCAGCTGAAAGTTTGGTTTAAAACTAGTGTTTGTTTGTTTTTTAAAATCTTTATTATTTTATTGATCATTTTTAGGAGTTATATTTTATCCCTCCTGGTCACATGTTTCTCCACCCGTGTTCAGGTGGATTGGTGGTCCTGCAGAGTCCCATCCTCCCCGTGGTCCAAGGAGACAATGTGACTCTGCGCTGTAGAACAAAGGAAACCTCCAACCTCGAGGCGTCTTTCTATAAAAACAACACCCTCATCAGGACCGGGCCTACGGGTCACACGACCATTTTCAATGCTTCCAGGTCCGATGAAGGTGTCTACAAATGTTGCATCGCTGGTTTTGGAGAGTCTCCAACCAGCTGGCTGCTAATGGAAGGTAAAGGTCCGTCACTTCATTGAACCCGGTGTCAGTCCGTGTGTGATTTCAGAGTTTTGATGTCGTCAGTTTGGTTCTTCAATGTAAAAAAAACTCAAATTAAACTCTGTCAGCAGGAAGCAACAACCTTCATGAGGAACTAAGTGAAGTTGCATGTCTTCATCAACATCAGCACCTGAGCTCCAACATCCAGCAGTCTTTCAACCCCTTATTTAAAATTTACAAACTTAAACATAAAACTTGCAGCGTTCGCTAAAACAGAACACTCCTCAGACCTTCTTGTAAAACTCTTCTAAACATTCATAAAACAGCCTGTTGAGGACTTGCCTTTTTCTTTCAATGAAGCAGAGACAGGTTAGCGATCCCGGACGAGCCCCCAAATATGTCATAGACAAATCTTGAACTTAAAGAAAACCCTAAAAGCTGCTGTGGTTGTTAACAAATTATATGAATATCAGCATAATACGGAGAGGTTTCTATGAATTAATTAAAAATAAATACACGTGCTTTTAAAGAGTACAGTGTAAAAAAAAAGACGTCCCATTCCAGTGAATGTTCCCCTCAGAAGGTCCCAGTGGAACTCTGTGTTGACAGTCTGACTCTGGGGGACCAATTCACGGTGACACAAAGAAAACCCATCTGGTGTCTCCTGACCTGACGCACCTTTTTCGGTCTTGGACAGTTAAGCTCCACCCCTCTTGAAACGTGATGTCATCAGAACACCTCGCCCAGCTCGTCTCATCATCGCCGGAGACTTTCTGAAGCGTTTCAAGGTTCTCTGATGACCATTTACAGACACGTTAAAAGCCCAGACATGATTCTGTGGTGGAAATCATTGCGTGAGCTCAGGAACACTCGGCTGTTAGCGGGCGTGCTGAAGATTTTCTGTTCCCCAAAAGATTTGACCCAAAATCTGCAGTTTCTCTGCTCCAGTTTCAGGTTTCCATGGTGACATCACTAATGTTCAGGTACCAGCGGTCACGTTAACGTGAGGAACTCAGTGATGATGTTGATGAAGAGACTACACTGAATACTTCCTCATGGAGGTCGTTGTTTTCTGCTGCTCTGTGTGCAGCACCGTGCTGCGTTCAGGAACACTCTGGACTTGTTGATTCATCCTCGTAGGTCATGAAGCTAACACAGTGAGAGTCCGTTTCTGTCCCCAGATGGTTCTAACCCTCCGTCTCTCACGCCGTCTCCGGACTCGTCTCAGCATCTTGAGTACGAGGATCTGTCTCTGAACTGCGGTAACGACACCAGCTCTCACGGATGGAGGGTCAGGAGGTTCACGGCGTCCGATGGCACAATGTCCAGCTGTGGAGACAAGTGGGGAACTCCTACTCCCTCCGGCTGCCACCTGACCATAGTCAAGCAGCCTGATAGCGCCCTCTACTGGTGCGAGACCCCGGCAAAGAGGCGCAGCAACTCGGTCAACATCTCTGTACACGGTGGGTTCCCCTCGCTGTTCCTGAAAGCTAACAGGTCAAACTTCAGTTAAGTGCTCGTTTGGTGGTTGTTCCTTCATAGACGGTGGGCGGAGCTAACGCACCAGACCCACTCTTTAATTCATCAAAAGTCAGCTTCTCATGACCACGCCCCTTTTTTGGGGAAAAACAATCGCTCACAGAGACTTTAATCCAAACTTTAAACTCATTGGTTTGAATTCTAATTCGAGGCTGAAGAGTTGCTATCGTTAGTTTCACCAACAATAAAGTAAAAAAAGTAAAAACCGCCGATGACGTCACGGCCGCCGCTTGTTTTTATCCTCGATGACGTTCTCTGGCGTCCGTCTTCCTCCAGATGGAGCCGTCATCCTGCAGATTCCTGTCCTCGCTGTGATGGGAGGGGACAACGTGACGCTGACCTGCAGAACAAAGACATCCTCCGACCTCCCGGCTGATTTCTACAAAGGCGACGAGCTCCGCGGCACCGAGCCTGGGGGTCACATGACCATCTACAACGCTTCCAGGTCGCATGAAGGCGTCTACAGGTGTCGCATCAGAGGTCAGGGAGAGTCTCCGCCCGGCCGGCTGCTTGTCCGAGGTGAGTTCAGGTGTGTCGGTTTGTTGTGTGATGAAGACCTCCCGAGCCTCGCTGGTTCTCTGCTCAGTGTTTCCAGATCCCGATGACGCCGAGCGGCTCTCCGTGACGACGGTGCTCCGATACATCGTGCTGTTTGCTCCGTACTTCATCTCCACCACTCTCATGCTGTCGGAGTATCGACACCGGGCCGTGGCTCGTTCCGTTTCCATGGCAGTGTCTCCATCCAGCAGGGAAGATGACGGATTGGACCCACAGTATGATGACATCATAGCTGCTGTCACCACCGAGCATCATTTCTAAAACATCTGTTTGCCCCTTCAAAATAAAACCACTGTATATTTCTGTGACGTTTTCTTCCTGTTTCCAACACACAACTAAACAGGTCCAAAATGAAGTCGTCCGAAATATGACATACTGACTTTTTTTTTCATGTTTTGGACGACATGCTAAAACGATAGTTTTTTTTCTTTATTATGTAGGACATACTATAGTGTAACTTTTTTTGTACAACACACAAAATCATCCTAACCAGGGAACAAACCCAGAATCTTGATAGTATGAGGCGACAGTGCTAACCACTGCCACAATTTACCACACACATAATATTGGTTTGGCATCGTTGACTTCCGTTCATGTTAAAAAAAAAAAAAAGGTCATACTATAGCATACTATAGCATGTCGTCCAAAATATCATAAAGTCATACTATAGCATGTCGTCCAAAATATCATGAAGTCAGACTATAGCATGTTGTCTGAAATATGACATGCTGTAGTATGACTTCATGATATTTTGTTTTGTTATTTCTGACGACATTCCGTTCATTTTTTTTTTTTGTAAGCAAGCACATTGGTGCAGTTGTCAGCGTTGTTGTCTCACAGTCTAGAGGTCGCAGGTTCGATCCCTGCCTGGGACTTGACATGTGGAAGTTGCATTTTCCTGCATAAGTAATAACCTAAAAGTAAACTATGTCGTCCTTAATATGGATGACTAAATTATGCGTATAGTCTAATCTAAAACAAATGTCATGCAATGTAATCATGCATGTAGTCGTAAATGTGACAAAGAGTCACCCCACAAGCAAGAACATGCAATTCTCCACACACTAAGTTCCAGGCCCCTGATCGAACCCAGAACCTCTAGATAGTGAGATGACAACGCTGGCTTGGAACTGGGCCGTTGTGCTGCTTTTATTGTATTTTTGACAAACTTATATTACTTATAGGACTTCCG
The DNA here is from genome assembly GCF_029030835.1 of Brachyistius frenatus. Classification (NCBI taxonomy): domain Eukaryota; kingdom Metazoa; phylum Chordata; class Actinopteri; family Embiotocidae; genus Brachyistius; species Brachyistius frenatus. Next base: position 98,095 of record NW_027211079.1, read on the forward strand.
TTCATGTTATGGAAGAAAGAACATTGGTGCAGTGGTTCGTGCTGTTGCCTTCCAGTCAGAAGGTTGCAGGTTCAATTCTCCCCGTGGACCGTACTTTTCATCTGAGATGTTAATGTTCTTCCATCCAGGGGAGGTTTAGAACCTGGAACCTTCTGAGTGGAAGGCAACAACGCTAACCACTACACTGTTGATCAGTCTACCATAACATGTTTAAAAGTCATATAAGCATGTACAAAACACAAAAATCACCCAGCCTGGGTATTGAACCAAGATTCTTTGGAATGTGAGGCAACACTACTAACCACTATCCCATTTTACCACACATAAAGTATTGGTTTTCAATTTTACTTTGAAGGACATACTATAGTATGACTTTTTTTGCAAAACACACAAAGTCAAACTGCACTTGGATTAAAACCATAAACTTTTGACTTTGAGGATGGGTCTTCTCATGAGATATTTATGTCTTCAATCCAGGGGAGCTATTGAACCTGTACCCTTCTGATTGGGAAGTTACACTGCTAACCACTAGCCCATTTTACCAGACAAATGATATTGTTGTTTTTCCTTATTTTTGTAGGGACATATAGTATAGTAAACATATAGTATGACTTTTTATATATGTATATATAAACACGCATATTTATATATATACACATATATATGTGTACATATATGTGTATATACATATATATATATACACACAGATCTATATACATATTTATGTGTGTATATATATATGTGCGTGTATGTGTCTATATGTATATATACAGTGGTGTGAAAAAGTGTTTGCCTCCTTCCTGATTTCTTAGCATGTTTGTCATACTTAAATGTTTCAGATCATCAAACAAATTTAAATATTAGTCAAAGATAACAAGTAAACACAAAATGCAGTTTTTAAATGAAGGTTTTTATTATTAAGGGAGAAAAACAATCCAAACCCACATGGCCCTGTGTGGAAAAGTGTTTCCCCCTAAACCTAATAACTGGTTGGACCACCCTCAGCAGCAACAACTGCAATCAAGCGTTTGTGATAACTTGCAATGAGTCTTTTCCAGCTGTGGAGGAATGTTGGCCGACTCATCTTTACAGAGTTGTTGTAATTCAGCCACATTGGAGGGTTTTCCAGCACCAACCTCCTTTTTAAGGTCATGCCACAGCATCTCAATAGGATTCAGGTCAGGACTTTGACGAGGCCACTCCAAAGTCTTCATTTTGTTTTTCTTCATCCATTCAGAGGTGGACTTGCTGGTGTGTTTTGGATCATTGTCCTGCTGCAGAACTCAAGTTGGCTTCAGCTTGAGGTCACGAACAGACGGCCGGACGTTCTCCTTCAGGGTGTTTTGGTAGACGGTAGAATTCATGGTTCCATTTATCACAGCAAGTCTTCCAGATCCTGAAGCAGTAAAACAGCCCCAGACCATCACACTACCACCACCATATTTTACTGTTGGTATGAGGTTCTTGTTCTGAAATGCGGTGTTACTTTTACACCAGATGTAACGGGACACACACCTTCCAAAAAGTTCAACTTTGGTCTCGTCAGTCCACAGAGTATTTTCCCAAAAGTCTCGGGGATCACCAAGATGTTTTCTGGCAAAAATGAGACGAGCCTTAATGTTGTTTTTGCTCAGCGGTGGTTTTGGTCTTGGAGCTCTGCCATGCAGCCATTTCTGCCGAGTCTCTTTCTTCTGGTGGAGTCATGAACACTGACCTTAACTGAGGCAAGTGAGGCCTGCAGTTCTTTGGATGTTGTCGTGGGGTCTTTTGTGATCTCTCAGATGAGTCGTCTCTGCTCTCTCGGGGTAATTTTGGTCGGCCGGCTGCTCCTGGGAAGGTTCACCACTGTTCCATGTTTTCTCCATTTGTGGATAATGGTTCTCACTGTGGTTCTCTGGAGTCCCAA
>NW_027211079.1:105000-112500 GCF_029030835.1 Brachyistius frenatus
CACGTCAACATCACGTCAGCATCACGTCAACATCACGTCACGTCAGCATCACGTCAACATCACGTCACGTCAGCATCACGTCAACATCACGTCAGCATCACGTCAACATCACGTCAGCATCACGTCAGCATCACGTCACGTCAGCATCACGTCAGCATCACGTCACGTCAGCATCACGTCAACATCACGTCAGCATCACGTCAACATCACGTCAACATCACGTCAGCATCACGTCAGCATCACGTCAGCATCACGTCAACATCACGTCACGTCAGCATCACGTCAACATCACGTCAGCATCACGTCAACATCACGTCAACATCACGTCAGCATCACGTCAACATCACGTCAACATCACGTCAACATCACGTCAGCATCACGTCAAAATCACGTCAACATCACGTCAACATCACGTCAACATCACAGTAACACCTTTCAAACCTTTTGTATTTTTGATGAAGGTGACATGACGATGAAGATGTTTCTTCCTCTGAAGCTACACAGAGGTTGTTAGTTAGCGGCTGCCGTGATCTTCCAAATGATGGTTGCTAGGTAAGTATTGCTAATGGTGGTTTAACAGTGGTTGCTAGGAAACCGATAAATGATCAAAAAGTTATTTCTCAGATGAAACATTGTGGTTGGTATGTGGTTACAAGAGCTTTGTACATTGTTGCTAAGCATGTTTAGGTTGTGAAAATAAAATGTAGGTGTTGCTAATGTAGTTTTTACATAACGGTTGGACCAGTCGCTCAGTTTTCAGGCGGCCACAGTTGTTGACGATGGTCCAGGATGGACACATTTAAATTGCGTTAATTGTTTATTGTTTTTCTTGGTTTGTAAAATAATGTTATGTGTTATTTTATATGTTGTATAAATCGTATCGACACCATATCAAGTTTAAAGACCCCAGGAAGAGTAGCTGCTATACAAGAGTTACTGGGGAGCTAAACAAACAAACAAACAAACAAACAAACACTGTGGTTGCTAAGGAACTGTCATGTATCACAGTTTCTCACGAAGACATACATAAACGTAAACATATGTACATAGATATATATATATATATACATAGATAGATACACTGCTCCAAAAAATAAAGGGAACACTTAAACAACACATCCTAGATCTCAATGAATGAAATCTTCCAGTTCAAATCTTGATTCATTACATCGTGGAATGTGTTGAGAACAAAATAACATCAGAATGATCAATGGAAATCAGAATCATTATCCATGGAGGTCTGGATTCAGAATCATACTCCAAATAAAAGTGTAAAAATCAGATCACAGGCTGATCCAACTTCTGTGGAGATTCCTGAAGACAAGTCCAAATGAGTCTCAGTAGTGTGTGTGTCCTCCACGTGCCTGTATCACTCCCTACAACACCTGGGCATGCTCCTGATGAGACCACGGATGTTCTCCTGAGGGATCTCCTCCCAGACCCGGATCAAAGCATCGGTCCACTCCCGGACAGTCTGCGGTGGACGTGGCGTCGGCGGACGGAACGAGACGCGATGTCCCGGATGTGCTGGACTGGATTCGGGTCTGGGGGACGGGCGGGCCGGTCCGTAGCGTCGACGCCTTCATCGTGGAGGAACCGCTGACACACTCCAGCCACATGAGGCCGAGCATTGTCCTGCATCAGAAGAACCCGGGACCCGCTGCACCAGCAGATGGTCTTCAACGGGTCTGAGGATCTCATCCCGGGACCTAATGGCAGTCAGGGTACCTCTGGCTAGCACACGGAGGGCTGCGCTGCCCTCCGAAGAAACGCCTCCCCAGACCGTCACTGACCCGCCGCCGAACCGGTCCCGCTGGAGGATGTTGCAGGCAGCAGAACGTTCTCCACGGCGTCTCCAGACTCTGTCACGTCTGTCACATGTGCTCAGTGTGAACCTGCTCTCATCTGTGAAGACCGCAGGGCGCTGACGGAGAAGCTGCTGATCTCGGTGTTCTCTGGTAAAGTCCGGTCGCCCCGCACGGTGTTGGACTGTGAGCACAGACTCCACTTGTGGACGTCGGGCCCTCGTACCGCCCTCATGGAGTCTGTTTCTGACAGTTTGAGCAGAAACATGCACATTAGTGGCCTGCTGGAGGTCATTTTGTAGGGCTCTGGCAGCGCTCCTCCTGCTCCTCCTTGCACAAAGGAGCAGATAGCGGTCCCGCTGCCGGGTTGTTGTCCTCCTACGTCCCCCTCCACGTCTCTTGGTGGACCGGCCCGTCTCCCGGTATGTCCTCCATCCTCTTGACACTGTGCTGACAGACACAGCAAACCTTCTTGCCACAGCGTGCATTGATGTGCCATCCTGGATGAGCTGCACTACCTGAACAACTTCTGTGGGTTGGAGACACCTCATGCTCCCTCTAGTGGTGAGGACACTGGCAAAATGCAAAAGGGACCAACGATCACCCAGAAAGGACAAAGACAGAGAACCGGTCTGTGGTCACCACCTGCAGAACCGTTCCTTTATAGGGTTGTCTTGATGATTGCCTCATTTCCACCTGTTGTCTGTTCCATTTGTACAACAGCAGGTGAAACTGATCCTCAATCAGTGTTGATCCGAACTGGACAGCTTGATTTCACACAAGTGGGATTGATTGGAGTTACATTGAGTTGTTTAAGTGGTCCCTTTATTTTTTGGAGCAGTGTATATATATATAAACAGCTCTGTATAAAATGAAGAAACCTCTCCAAATGTTTCTTAAATCAGCATCTCGACGTGTACGGCAGCCGTTGCATTCCAGTCTGTTGAATTCCAATAGATTCTACTTGATGAGGTACTGATCAGGTGATCACCTAATTCTACTTGATCAGGTGATCAACTGATTCTACTTGATCAGGTGATCACCTGAACCAGATCTCATTTAATGAAGAAAAGTATAAAACCAGTGCTGTGGTCATCACTATCCTCTTACAATAGGACCAGCTGGATGGCAGGAACAGTGCTAGTAGAACCTTCTAATGTAATTGGAGCTACAGACATTAGGGACAACAAAGCTGCAGACACTAGGGACAACAAAGCTGCAGACACTAGGGACAACAAAGCTGCAGACATTAGGGACAACAAAGCTGCAGACATTAGGGACAACAAAGCTGCAGACACTAGGGACAACAAAGCTGCAGACATTAGGGACAACAAGGCTGCAGACACTAGGGACAACAAAGCTGCAGACATTAGGGACAACAAAGCTGCATACATTAGGGACAACAAAGCTGCAGACATTAGGGACAACAAAGCTGCAGACACTAGGGACAACAAAGCTGCATACATTAGGGACAACAAAGCTACAGACACCAGGGACAACAAAGCTACAGACACCAGGGACAACAAACCTACAGACACAAGGGACAACAAACCTACAGACATGAGGGACAACAAACCTACAGACATGAGGGACAACAAAGCTACAGACATTAGGGACAACAAAGCTATAGACATTAGGGACAACAAAGCTACAGACATCAGGGACAACAAGGCTACAGACATCAGGGACAACAAAGCTACAGACATCAGGGACAACAAGGCTACAGACATCAGGGACAACAAGGCTACAGACATCAGGGACAACAAAGCTACAGACATCAGGGACAACAAGGCTACAGACATCAGGGACAACAAAGCTACAGACCAGCAGAGGACCAAAACGACTCTCCACTGTCTATGTCTATATGTCTACGTGAGATGTCTACGTATATCTGTCTACGTTATATGTCTATGTATACATGTCTACATATATATATATATATATATATATATATATATATATCTGTGTATATATATCTACGTGTATATATATATATATATCTATGTATATATAGAAAGTCAGATAGATATATATCTATGTATATATATATCTACGTATATATATATATATATATATATATGTCAGGTTGTGGTGAGTGTGACCTCTGACCTGCAGCGTCCTCAGAGGAGACCCAGTGGGATTCTGCATCTGATCGAACAGCTCGTTCTCTCCAAAAGAAAAAACTGGAACCAGCTGAGCTCTGCAGACACAAATGGTCAATACAGCGTTTAAGGCCCCGCCCCTCTAAACCCCACCTACTCAATAAGCCCCACCCACCCGTGTTTGAGAGCCAGTTTGATGAAGCCTTTCCTGTTCATGACCTGAAAAACAAAAGTTAAAATGTAACGACCAAAAACCAGAAAACAGAGACAGACAGGCAGATAGACAGACAGGCAGACAGACAGACAGGCAGTAGGTTAAAGTTACCCGCAGTGTTAAAGCTCCTGGCCGAGCATCCAGAGCCTCTGGAGCTCCGCCCACTGCGATGACAGCAACGTTTCCTCCTTGAGGACGACTGACCAGGTGGGACAGACTGGACTTACAGCTTGACACCAGACCTGAGGGACAGACAGGTGAGGGACAGATAAGATGGGCCACATCCCAATGTCCATACATATATAGATATCTATGTATAATATTTTTCATTATTCATTTAAGCATTAATTAGGACCCGAGCACCGAGCATCGATGTGAAAGCCCTGTTGTATTTGGTAAAAACGTTCTTGGTAGTTAGTCGTTGTTCTTCTTACGTAAAGTGATTTTCCTTTTTGGAGGCTTTATCATATTCAAAAACTCATGAAAGTGGAAACACATTTGTCTCCCGGCGAAACATTTCGTATTCTAGTGGAGTCGCTAGTGGGCGTGGCCAAACGGCTCAAGAGCGCCCCCTAAAGAGATGCCCCGGCGGCCACATTTACCTAAATTCACCAAATCCGGTGGACACGTGTATCACACCTAGACGCACAAAAAAGTTACGTTGCACCGTTACGTCAACTCGACAGGAATTCCACCATTTTGAATTTAGTCGCCATTTTGGGCGATTCTGACACGTTGCACTTTGTCGAACTCCTCCGAGGGATTTTGTCCGACCGACTTGAATTTAGGTTCTCTGGATAGAAAACATGTTTGGGATTAAAAGTTGTATAAATAATTTGTTTTCATCGATATGTGTGCCCGTGACAGGCGGCCATTTTGAGTGTCTCGCCATCAAACTAAGAGTTGCTTTAAATCTTATGTACATGGACCGACCTTCTCCAAACATCACAGGTATGATAACAGCCCTGCCCTGAAGACCTCTGTGGGGTAATATTCGCTCATAGCGCCCCCTGTTGGCCACTGGAAATGACACTTTTCATACTTTCACATTCTACATCGAGCTGGTTGATCATATGAACGTAAAGTCGGGTCACAATAACCTAAACATGTAGTTGATGATATATTGAGACATTTGTTCGACTTTGTCAATGGGCGTCGCCGTGACGATGCGGCAAAGTTGGATGTCTCGACGTGACACAGGAAGTTGATGTTTAAGGTCAAATGATGCTTGAAACCTCACGAAACGAGTCACATACATCCGGCGTGGTGAGACGATACATCTGATGTGTTTTGCGAGTCAGTGTGGCCAAACAGATCGCTAGCGCCCCCTGCTGGAGACAGGAAACGAGACAAAAATAGCAACTTTAAGCGGGTATACGCGGTCCCTCGCGCGCTGCACGTCACGGAGACGGCTTCGGGGAGAGGCTTTATCTCCTGACTGCTGCCTGATTGGTGGAAACATTTCAAAATTAAAACTGCAAGCAGTGATGTACGGGCCCTCGCACTCCGGCGCCGCCTCCCCGAAGCCGTCTCCCCGAAGCCGTCTCCGTGACGCATCTCTGTAGGGGGCGCTCTCGAGCCGTTTGGCCACGCCCACTCACGACTCCACTAGAATACGAAATTTTTCACCGGGAGACAAATGTGTTTCTACTTTCATGAGTTTTTGAACATGATAAAACCTCCAAAAAGGAAAATCACTTTACGTAAGGAGAAGAACAACCAAGAACATTTTTACCAAATACAACAGGGCTTTTGCACCGATGCTCGGTGCTCGGGTCCTAATAAAGCTGCTGAGTGTACGAGACACTTCACATGTCCACGGGTCACATGAGCCTGTCTGTCTCTCAGGGGAGTCACACCGACCTTTCACTGTGTGTCCACACTGATGAGACAACACTGAAATACATGAACCCATGTGACCTCCCAGCAGGGCCAGACAGCCAATCACAGAGCTCGACTCGGTCTCCTCCTCCTGCTGTGACCTGAAGCCCAGTGTTAAGTGTTAAGTGACAGAGGACAGAGGGACACATAAAGGATAGAGAACAGACAGACAGATGGAGGACATAGGGAGGACAGAGAGACAGACAGAGGACGGAGGACAAAGGGACAGAGGAAGGACAGAGACAGACAGGATGGAGGACAGAGAGACAGACAGAGGATAGCGAGACAGACAGAGGACAGAGAGACAAACGGAGGACAGAGAGACAGACAGGTACCTCCACACATGATGTAGTCTCTGAAGACCGGGACTCTGAACCAGAACGGCAGCATCAGCAGGTGAGACTTCAGTCCAGGAAACAGAAGCGAGAAACCGGTCGCCTCCGTACAGAAGTTACCGAACGCCCCCGCTACCAGCACACCTGAGAGACAGACATGTAGAGACAGACAGGTCAGCACAGCTACCGGCACACCTGAGAGACAGACATGTAGAGACAGACAGGTCAGCACAGCTACCGGCACACCTGAGAGACAGACATGTAGAGACAGACAGGTCAGCACAGCTACCGGCACACCTGAGAGACAGACATGTAGAGACAGACAGGTCAGCACAGCTACCGGCACACTTGAGAGACAGACAGGTAGAGACAGACAGGTCGGCACAGCTACCAGCACACCTGAGAGACAGACAGGTAGAGACAGACAGGTCAGCACAGCTACCAACACACCTGAGAGACAGACAGGTAGACAGACAGGTCGCCACAGCTACCAGCACACCTGAGAGACAGACAGGTAGAGACAGACAGGTGTGTCTCTCACCATGTGGGTGGAATCCGAAGATGTAGTTCTTCTTTGGATCCAGATTGACTGTTTTGATCAGCTGCAGACACAAATCAATAATCAATAATCAACAACCAATCATCAATCACCAACAACTAATCACCAATCATCAGAACAGCTGATTGACCAATGGCGATCAATATAAACTCACCCTCAGAGGGTAGTAGTCCCTGAAGTACTCCCACACAGTCCAGCTCCTGACCCAGGCTGACCTCCGACCCCCGCTAGTGGGCGTGTCCCAGTCCAGTAACAGCCAACCAGCATAGAGCAGAGCCAGCATCCACCAATCAGAGAGAGCCAGGAGGATGAAGGCAGCCAGACAGCACTGAGCTGAGAGAGACAGTTGAGTCACACAGACAGACAGACAGACAGACAGACTGACTGACAGGTGAGTGAGTGAGACAGACAGACAAGTTCAGGTTCAGGCTTAGGCTTAGGTTTAGGTTTAGGTTCAGGTTCAGGTTTAGGTTTACGATTAGGTTCAGGTTTATGTTTATGTTTACGGTTAGGTTCAGGTTTATTGTTAGGTTTATGGTTAGGTTCAGGTTTAGGTTCAGGTTTATGGTTAGGTTCAGGTTTATGGTTAGGTTCGGGTTTAGGA